>NC_073382.1:35641817-35764317 GCF_028641065.1 Leucoraja erinaceus | reverse complement strand
TCCCCAAAATCGGGAACAATCTTCTTGCATCCAACCCCTTAATAATTTTGTAAGTTTTTATTATATCCCCCTCAATCTTCACAATTCTAGCGAGTTCCTCAGATTAGGAGACCAAAACTGTACACAATACTCCAGGTGTGGTCTCACCAAGACCCTGTACAACTGTACATCTTTCCTCTTCCAAAGTCCACAATCAGTTTTACTGATATTGGTTTTACTGATATTGAGAGCCAGGTTGTTGTGCTGGCACCATTTGGTCAATCTGTCGATCTCACTTCTATAATCTGACTCATCACCATTTGTAATTCGTCCAACAACGGTGATGTCGTCGACGAACTTGAAGATGTTCACACACTGTGTCCGGCTACACAGTCATGAGTATAGAGCAGGGGTAAACAGATACTTTCATATCCCAAACTATGAATAGTAATTAGTCAACGTTTATACAGGCAGTTCCTAACCTGCTCTTATATTAATTGTAGATACACCTTCACCAAATCCCATAATGCTGTATGTCTTATGCCTTCAAAAGTAAGATTTCTAACTGCATACCGACAGTACATTAATCTAATAACTCAACTCAACCAATAACTTCTTTTCATTAGATATTTTATTTGTTGTAAAGCCAATAGGCAAGCGAGTTTGAATACTGGGTTAGAATGTGGGAAAAAGGAACTTAACCAAATGTGTCCAGGAAAATTGGCTTCATGACATGCCAGTGTGTGGAGATCTTTTATAATTACTTCATTCTATTGCAGCCAACACCTATGAATTATCTAAACTTATAAATATTCAGTTCATTTTACTAACAGGAGCTTGACCTATTACAAATCTAAGTGAGATTATAAGTGTTTTAATAATAAATCATTCTATGCTTTAGTGAATAGAGGCTCTATGGTAACATAAAACTGCAGTTTTTACTGGGTCAGAAAATATACACTTTGATCATTACAGAGATATCCAGGTACCAAATTAAAGGTTATATTGTGCACTAAAAGGAAGATACTGATCTTGTAATTAAATACATAAATTAACATAGAAACATAGAAACATAGAAATTAGGTGCAGGAGTACGCCATTCGGCCCTTTCGAGCCTGCACCGCCATTCAATATGATCATGGCTGATCATCCAACTCAGTATCCCGTACCTGCCTTCTCTCCATACCCTCTGATCCCCTTAGCCACAAGGGCCACATCTAACTCCCTCTTAAATATAGCCAATGAACTGGCCTCGACTACCCTCTGCGGCAGAGAGTTCAAGAGATTCACCACTCTCTGTGTGAAAAAAGTTCTTCTCATCTTGGTTTTAAAGGATTTCCCCCTTATCCTTAAGCTGTGACCCCTTGTCCTGGACTTCCCCAACATCGGGAGCAATCTTCCTGCATCTAGCCTGTCCAACCCCTTAAGAATTTTGTAAGTTTCTATAAGATCCCCTCTCAATCTCCAAAATAACAAATAAAAACATAAAATGAAACTATGCTCAATTAATAAGTTAACAAAACGCGTTGACTCTCTCCGCTGCTTTTGCCTTGAAGGCAGGTTCATGGATACTCGGCTTCCCTCTTCCAAAGTGAACAATCAGCTCCTTGGTCTTACTGATATTGAGAGCAAGGTTGGTGTTCTGGCAGCATTGAATCAGACAATCTTTACTCTGACTTATTACTCATCCATTCTCTACATATCACAATGCCGAGAAGGAGTAATGTCACAGTGTCATGTGTTACACAGTAATTCAACCCAGAAAAGGCAGTATGGTCCACTCAGCCACACTAACCAATATGTCCTATTTACAAATCTCACAGATAATTGATTTGGAAATTTGCAACTAAACCATGATGGTCATGTGTTCTCAAAGGGAAAAGAAAAATGCAAAATATGAATTGCAATGAGTGCTAATGGTTATTTTGGTTGTGGGCTCAGCAGTTTGTTTCATTGGGTTTTATATATTTCATATTTGTTGGCAGGGTCAATGGGGGACTAGATGACAGGGAGGGATCAAAAGGTTATAGATAAGATCAGAGAGTCTTGGAGCTCAAGACCTTTGGGCTTAGCTCCATGATCGAGCTCTGTGCATCGTTGAGTTG
Source organism: Leucoraja erinaceus (assembly GCF_028641065.1). Taxonomy (NCBI): domain Eukaryota; kingdom Metazoa; phylum Chordata; class Chondrichthyes; order Rajiformes; family Rajidae; genus Leucoraja; species Leucoraja erinaceus. The sequence goes on along the minus strand of NC_073382.1, from coordinate 35,762,233 downwards.
TTTGCAAGATCAGGAGATGATGGTGCTTCAATGCCATGGGGTAGGAGGCCAAAAGATGAAAGGGTAAGGGATTCAAAAGGATGTCCAATACATTACTGTGTACTGAAATATTGTTGTCCCAGAATAATAACCATTTCAAGAGCATTATATTCTAAATTGCTTTGTAGTGAACAGTGTGACAATATATATATCTTGGAAATGATCATTAGCATGCTTTATTCTGAACAAAAAATGATAACAGTTGAATTTCTCAATAATCTCACCAATCTCATTAAGGTGTGAAATCCAGTGCATAAATTATTTGTGGAGCATAGCTCTCCGTAACTGTCCTAAAACATTGTCATCAACATATATGCAAGTCTATTAACACCGTGACCTACAGATAAGATATTCATTTGAGAACATAAAAAAAACCTTGAAAGTTCCTTTTTAATCAAACATTGCCAGAGAATGTCAAGTAATAAATTTGGCATGTGTAACCAGGAACCAGAGGAAGTCATTGACAACAATATGGTCAATGAGAACGTATTGGTAAAAAGGTAAAATTTCCTGATCTTTGTAGATCCAGCTTTGTAGAATTGCTTATTTTGCAGTGGTTGATTACATAATTCATAATATTTAATATGGTAGATTTAATGGAATTGGAATAATATAATCTGTTATGGAGACATGGGTATTGATTCCAATGTTCAAGCAATGAACAGCAAACAGTACAGCACAGAATTGGGCCCTTCGGCCTGCAAGGTTTGTGCTGAACATGATGCCAAATTAAACTGATCTCATCGCTCTGTAGATTATCGATATTGCATTATTCCTTGCACTTCCATATGCCTTTCTAAAATCTTCTTAAAGACCACTATCATATCTGCTTCCATCACCACCCTTGGCAATACGTTCCAGACCCCATCATGCTCTGTATAAAACCATGTCCTGCACACCTATATTAAACTTTCTACTTTCACCTTATAGCTACGCCCATTATTGTTGGGCATTTCCACCCTGGGAAAAATGATTTCTGATTGGAAGAATCAAATAATTAAGAAAAGGTAATTGATAAGGCCAGTGGATTTAAGGCCATCTTATTGACTTATTTTACTTTGGAGTCACGTGAGTGACTACGTGAAGACCCCGCCAGCATGCGTGCACGACATGGTGTCTCACGCAGTGCAACAGCGACGGGCGGGGGTGGAGTGCTCCCACGGCAAAATTGAAACGGACCTACAAGGTAAGGAAAATAATTAAGTACTGGTCTCAGCTCTAGGGGTCCAGTTTCTACATAAACTGAGACTGGGATTATTGATGGCATCTCCAGAAAATATAACTTTGCATATTAGAGCTTGTTAAACAAGATAGACCAGGAACATCGGGACAAAATTTGGAATTCCAGATATACCCAACTGACACCCGACTATGTGTAATGACACACCTTCTATTATACCTTAAAACTACTAAAACTTAAGAGGAAGTAAATTGGCACTATGGGCAGCCATAAACGGCCTAATGGCCGGGTATCAGCACTAATCATCGCTAGATGGCTCAGACAGGCTTGGAAGCTGCTGGGGTGGATACTGACATCTTAAGTTTCTATCCACAAGGGCAGCAGCAACACTGGCAGCTAGAGACAGGGAAGTGCCTATGGACCATATCCTGGCAACAGCAGGATGGTCTAGAGAAAGACCTTCCAATTATTTATAATAAGCCAATAAACAAACCTGCGGTATTGCAGAATCAAGTTTGAATTCTGTAATATATTTAGCCCTAGGGAGGATTATTTTGTTAAAATAAATTGTTAGTGCCTGAATTGGATGCACGTCTGAATACAATAACATACTTCCTCCCTTGAATTACTTCGGCAGTGAGTGAAGCATGGACTGTTCCACGGCTGGAAATCACAGAGCTTTAAAATCTTCAGGAAGTCACTCACGTGACTCTGAAGTAAAATAGTAAGATTAAATGAGAACTTACCAGTTTGAAGTTTGATCTTTATTCTATGAGGAGTTACGATGAGAGATTATGTGCCCTCAGCTCCCGTCCTCTATTATATAGGTCAACTGGTATATTAGTTCTTCTTATCTTACTATGTTTATTTCAATTACTATTATTCTAATTCCACACCGCTTTTTTGAAGAATGTCGTGCACGCGTGCTGGTGGGGTCTTCACGTAATCCCTCATCGTAACCCCTCATAAAATAAAGATCAAACTTCAAACTGGTAAGTTCTCGTTTAATCTTACTATTATTGGCAATTAAATATATGTGAATTGATACTGAAGTCAGTCATGGACGGCTGTGAATCTGAAATGGTGCCAACATTTCCCATTGAGGTGGGGAAAACATAACAAAGTATGAGTGACTGACCCTCTGAGTTATTGGAGGCAAGGCCTATTGCCTATCATAATTAAGGACTTTCAGCATTCAGCATAAATTGTGGGACTGGACTGGAGTGGGCCACTTGAATGGAGATACCAGGGTGAGGATTGGGACTATCAATAAGCAAGTCACAGAAAGCATCCATTGGAATAGCTTCAGAGATCCAGTTCACAGAGGCTTTATGAAAATCCATGGTCCACAAGCAAGGTGTAAAATAAGTGGAACAGCATAAGATTCAGCAGTGGAGTGATATTGATTGGGTCTCTAAGATTATTTGAGACAGAAAAGTAGAAATTGTCCAAGTTCTAAGTCATTATTGAGCATTTACAAGTCTTTTGCTATTTACAGAATTGCAGAATAGTCTGAATCAAACATAGATTGAGTAAATAAAAGTTACTAGGTTAATTCCCGGGATGGTGGGACTGTCATATACTGAGAGAAAGGAACAGCTGGGCTTGTACATTCTAGAGTTTAGAAGGATGAGGGGGATTCTTATAGAAATATATAAATTATGAAAGGACTGGACAAGCTAGAGGCAGGAAACATGTCCCCAATGTTGGGGGATTCCAGAACCAAGGGCCACAGTTTAATAATAAGCAGTAAGCCATTTAGAACAGAGACGAGGAAACACTTCTTCTCACAGAGAGTGAGTCTGTGGAATTCTCTGCCTCAGAGGGCGGTGTGTTCTCTGGATGCTTTCAAGACGGAGCTAGATAGGGCTCTTAGAAATAGCAGAGTCAGGGGATATGGGGAGAAGGCAGGAACGGGGTACTGATTGGGGATGATCAGCCATGATCACATTGAATGGCGGTGCTGGCTCGAAGGGCCTAATGGCCTACTCCTGCACCTATTGTCTATTGTCTATTGTCTATTAGTAGCTCAGTGGGACAGGCAGCAGTTCTGGAAAGCATGGACAGATAATGATTCCTGCCAGTCACTTCTTCAGACTCAAAATTCCAGCATCTGTCGTCCCTTGTGTCTCCAAGCACAGATATAGTTAGTTGGCTAACAGAAGGAGCTGCATTGCAAAGAAGAGATGGTTCTAAAGCTCATAATGTCTTCAGCAGAATATTAAAACATGCATAGACTTATTAATATCAGCCTATGTATGATAACACAGATTAAAAATTATCATGTCACGATGGAAAGCTTTGGAGATAATCAAGGCAGGGAAAGTTATAGGTGATGAATCTGTGATATCCAGAGGATACAGGTAATATCTGGTATCTATGGTGAGATACTGCACATTAAGAATTAGAAAGCAAGGTAGTAGAAAACCTAAGGCACACTGATGGAGAGCTTTAAGAAGCAACTAAAATAGAGCTTCTTGAGTAAGTTTATCATACCCAGGAATGAATCAACTATAACCAGTAATTGTAACTTCTTTGGTTATTGATAACAAATATTAGTCTTTGTGTAGAGCTTAGTGTGGAGGATTTAATACAGACTTACATTAAAGAGATAGTGATCCACATTATGTATTACATACATAATGCAATGGTTCAATGGTACTTTATTGTTATGTGTGCCTAAGTACAGTGAAATTATTTTATTGCATACAATTCAGTGACAATCCTGCAATACATTAGGCATAATCATACCAAGTACAAAAGTGTAAGATAGTAGTTTATACTGTCAGAAACACGAGTCACCAAGTTCTGATGCCATATTGTCCAAAGTTTAAAAAAAATGTTAGAGTCTTAACTTGGCCATAAAGGCCCGTTGTTCTGGTGCAGCACCGGGTCTATTTGCAGGGGTCTGCAACATCATGAAGATAATTCACAGGAATTACTAATGGTAGGAATAGATTCTTCAGGGATATCAAGAGCAGCGTGCAGAGAAGAGGTCACTGAACAAAGAGACTAAAAGATTGAATGAATTTATACTTGATTGAATTTACAACTGCATATTGATTAAGTGCTCAACCAACTGTATAATTTCATCAGTATAAATAATTGATGCTATGAATGGGTTTATTTCATTTTTAAGTGGGAGTAGTGTATTGCATTATAAGCATGTGTATGCCTTTCAGAACGGAGGTTACTAAGTTGTATGACTCTTGACACAATATAATAAACAAACACTGTATTTTACTGCCTTTAATTAAGGATCTTATAATAGTTCTACTTTTATTCATTTGTTTATGCAAAAGAACCTAAATATAATGCGTGTTATTTACTTCTTAGATCGGTTTCCTCATATCTAAAAAGCAAACACATATATCATTTTTTAAAACACATTATGTCATTCTTGATGAGAATTTCATGTTGCTTCACAAAATCTGAAGTTGTGTCAACTTTAGGTTACACTTATCAAGGTTATGAACATGGGTATCCCTTTTGGTTGCTCAATAATGATTGCTTGGTACCATTGCTTGGCTAATATACTAAACAGCCACAGGAAGGCTAAATAATTGTGACCTGCATGGATTTTCCGTGCAGAACTGGTTGACTAGGTAAGATTAGATTAGATTAGATTAGATTAGATTAGATTAGATTCCTTTATTGTCATTCAGACCTTTCGGTCTGAACAAAATTATGTTGCCTGCAGTCATACACAGAACCAATAAAAACAAAACATACAATAAACACAAATTAAACATCCACCACAGTGAGTTCACCAAGCACATCCTCTCTGTGATGGAGGCAAAGTCTTAGTCTCTGTCTCTTCCCTCCGTGTTCTCCCTCTGCGCTGAGGTGATCGATCCAGTACAGAGATACCGCCCTCCAGTCCAGCGGACCTCCATGCTGATGTCGCCGCCGCCGAAAGCCGGAACGCCATCTCCGCTCCGAGACAGCCCGCCACAGCATCAGCTCCGGGCAGCCGCCCCAGCTCCAGGCCGCCGCCCCAGCTCCGGATCCCGCAGTCTCCGCTCCGGCCCGCCGCCCCAGCTCCGGGTCCCGCAGCCTCCGCTCCGGGCGGCTACCCCAGCTCCGGGTCCCGCAGTTTCCGCTCCGGGCCGCTGCCTCAGCTCCGCGTCCCGCAGTCTCCGCTCCTGGCCGCTGCCCCAGCTCCAGGCAGCAGCCCCAGCTCCAGGCCCCTGCCCCAGCTCCAGGTCGCGCAGTCTCAGCTCCGAGCCCCACTGCATCAACTCCAGGCCGCCGCCGAAAGCCAGAACGCTGCACCAGCAAGTCGGGCCACCGCTGCCTCAGCCCCGAAGATGACCAGCCTCTCGTTGGTGAGTCCTGGTTGGCTCTGCCTCTGGAGCCTCGGGGTTAGTCACAGGCTGGAGGCCGCCAGCTCCGCCATTAGGCCTCAGCGCAGACGGAGGCAGAGAAGGGGGATACGACACGAAAAAGTCGCATTCCCCCGAAGGAAGAGACAGAGAACATATTTCACCCCCTCTAACACAACCCAACAAACTAAAACTTAACCAAAACAAGACAAAAAAAACAACAGAAAAAAGTAAAGACAGATGGACTGCAGGCGAGCCACAGCTGTTAACAGCGCCGCATCTTCCGGTATCTAATTGTACAGTATGCCTGCTAAGGCAGTCAGACATAACTCTACCAGATAGTGTTTGGTGCAATGGAGATTCTTCCAGCTGCTTCTAGAACAGAATCAACTCTGAGACTGGATACTAAGTTACTCCCACATTAAAAGATCCCTTTACAAAACTTAGTCTGCAAGTCATTCCACTATAGATGTTTTTTTAGGGATCCCTCTGCATTAACCCGAAAGGTGAAGATGTTTAGACAGCTGCATATCCTGATTTAGCTTTAGTACAACTACAAAACAAATTGACATGTCCTGCAGTTCACTCCCCATCTTGTGCATCTGTATACCTGTACACCATCATTTACTGCTTTACATCTTCTCAGGCTTTCTAGTGTTTGGTTGCCTTTGAGGATCACATGCCCTGTGCTACATAAGCCCTATTCTTTTTTTTTGCCACCTTGATTAAATTAATCACAGTGATCATCCTTGAATCTTCCTGTTGTGGCATCTATCTGGATAAAATAAGTGATCAAATATTGTTAAAATGTAAGTATTAACATTGTACGTGTGGTCCTTTAAATATCACTGTGGCATTTAGAAGTTTTGGTGAGATGCGGAGGCCAATTATAGTTATTTGGAGCATCTCCTGCTTGGCAGTATTTGGACAAACTCAGAAAAAGTTTAGCACTTAAACATGGTTTCCATCAAAGTCATGAAAGCTAGGCTGGAAAGAGTTAAACAAATTTCTGGCTACACCGTATCAAAACATGTATTATTTCATGCCAGGAATAAAAGGTCATAAGGTCATAAGGAATAATGGTAGAATTGGGCTATTCAACCCATCAAGTCTACCGCACCATTCAATCATGGCTGATCCATCTCTCCCTCCTAACCCAATTCTCCTGCCTTCTCCCCATGACCTCTGACACATGTACTAATCCAGAATCTACTACTACTAAGGTCAAATATGTTGCAGCTAGTGTTGAAAATAGCACCATTTCTTTCATTTGCACCATATTGACTCATCCTGTTGCCTGAATAATGGCACAACTGCACATTTATATAATATGCATATCTAAAGGCACAGACTTGCAAAGATTTCCAGGACTGAAATAAAAAGATATAGAAGGACAAAATGAATGATCCATGAGCTTTAAATTGATAAGATATAGCTATATGAATGCCAATATTCTTAAAATTCATGTTCATGAGTTCTAGGAGCAGAATTAGGCCATTTGGCCCATCAAGTCTACTCCGCCATTCAATCATGGCTGATCTATCTTTCCCTCTCAAGCCCATTCTCCTCCCTTCTCCCCATAACCCCTGACACCGTTATTCATAAATTCATAAATGGTCTGCTTGTTAATTGAATTATATACTTTTTTCCTGTGGTTTAACCAATCTACAGAATAAATAATTTCATCATCTTTCAGGTGTGCAATAAAAAAGTAGGGAAGCAGCAACATTTTTTTTGTGCCTTCAAATTGTGAAGAAGCAATTCTATTGTTTGTTGAATTAACTACTGCAATTGCAAACAGACTGTTATGAATGGCATCTAGCTGATATTTGTCACATCAAAACTAGAAGACCAACTGCTTGGAAAATTGTACTAATTCCCAATATTCTCTAAATCTAATTTAGGGTATTAAGGGATATTTGATTCAAAGGGACCAAACCTGATGCATCAGTGAATTTATAAAACATTAGCAACAATTAAAATGAATTACTTTTGAAGTGCAGTAGCTGTCACATCTGCCATAGAAATCCTACATAACGTTCCATTGAAAAACATACCTGTGCAATTAATAGTATATTTATAATTTATTTTAGCGTAGTTTGTGAGAATGAAGCACTTTGTGTAGAACTACCATTGTCTTAAATCTTATAAGTCACTCTCTTGTATTACTGAGTATGGTAATTTAGCAGTGGTCATTTTGGGTTACCTTGATAATTTTGATCTTCAGATTTACTACTCTTGGTTCAACTGGAACCATAGACAGAGAGCTCTTGCTGTTCTTTATAAAGAAGCAACAATGTTATGGACAAGGGTTCACCCTGACACAAATGCAAGTACCCTCAGTGGACTTTGCTCCACTAACCACTGCTGGTACAAGGCTTGGGTAGATTTTTCTAATTTAAAGGCAGAATGCCATTTTGCATTTGGGCAGGATTTGTTGTTTCAAATATCAACTGAAGTCTCTGTTTGCCATTGTTGTCTGCAATACAGTTTGCATCCTTGATCTTTTGACACACACGCAATGTTGCTACGTCAGAAATTAAACCATCTGTTATGAAGTTATGAAAATATATAGTTGCTACCAGTGTTTGGAAATTAAATTGAATAAAATTCAGTAATTAACACAGCCAAATACAATATTATTCCATTCTTACATTAAATGTAAATTGATGCAATTAGAAACATAGAAACAAAGAAAGTAGGTGGTGGAGTAGGCCATTCAGCCCTTCGAGCCAGCACTGCTATTCAATATGATCATGCTCATCTAGGGAGCTCAATAGGCTCATCTAGGGAGGCTATTTGGGTGGAACTGAGAAATGGGAAAGGGGTAGCAACACTTATAGGGGTGTATTATAGACCGCCAAATGGGGAGCGAGAATTGGAAGAGCAAATATGTAAAGAGATTGCCGATATTAGTAGTAAGCACAAGGTAGTGATTGTGGGGGATTTCAATTTTCCACACATAGACTGGGAAACACATTCTGTAATGGGCTGGATGGGTTGGAGTTTGTAAAATGTGTGCTGGATAGTTTTTTACAACAATACATAGAAGTACCTACTATAGAAGGGGCGGTGCTGGACCTCCTGTTAGGAAATGAGACGGGTCAGGTGGCAGAGGTATGCGTTGGGGAACAGTTCGGGACCAGTGATCACAATACCATTAGTTTCAATATAATTATGGAGAGGATTAGAACTGGACCTAGGGTTGAGATTTTTGATTGGAGAAAGGCTAACTTTGAGGAGATGCGAAAGGATTTAAAAGGAGTAAATGTTTTATGGGAAAGATGTGGAAGAGAAATGGAAAACATTTAAAGGTGAAATTTTAAGAGTGCAGAATCTTTATGTCCCTGTTCGGTTGAAAGGAAATAGTAAAAATTGGAAAGAGCCATGGTTTTCAAGGGAAATTGGACACTTAGTTCGGAAAAAGAGAGATATCTACAATAATTATAGGCAGCATGTAGTAAATGAGGTGCTTGAGGAGTATAAAGAATGTAAAAAGAGTCTTAAGAAAAAAATTAGAAAAGCTAAAAGAAGATATGAGGTTGCTTTGGCAGGTAAGGTGAAAGTAAATCCAAAGGGTTTCTACAGCTATATTAATAGCAAAAGGATAACGAGGGCTAAAATTGGTCCATTAGAGAATCAGAGTGGACAGCTATCTGCAGAGCCAAAAGAGATGGGGGAGACATTGAACAATTTATTTTCTTCGGTATTCACCAAGGAGAAGGATATTGAATTATGTGAGGTAAGGGAAACAAGTAGAGTAGCTATGGAAACTATGAGATTCAAAGAAGAGGAAGTGCTGACACTTTTGAGAAATATAAAAGTGGATAAGTCTCCAGGTCCAGACAGGATATTCCCTAGGACATTGAGGGAAGTTAGTGTAGAAATAGCAGGGGCTATGACAGAAATATTTCAAATGTCATTAGAAACGGCAATAGTGCCGGAGGATTGGCATACTGCGCATGTTGTTCCAATGTTTAAGAAGGGGTCTAAGAGTAAACCTAGCAATTATAGACCTGTTCATTTGACGTCAGTGGTGGGAAAATTAATGGAAAGGATACTTAGAGATAATATATATATAAGCATCTGGATAAACAGGGTCTGATTAGGTACAGTCAACGTGGATTTGTGCCTGGAAGGTCATGTTTGACTAATCTTCTTGAATTTTTTGAAGAGGTTACTCGGGAAATTGATGGAGGGTAAAGCAGTGGATGTTGTATATATGGACTTCAGTAAGGCCTTTGACAAGGTTCCTCACGGAAGGTTGGTTAAGAAGGTTCAATGGTTGGGTATTAATGGTGGAGTAGCAAGATGGATTCGACAGTGGCTGAATGGGAGATGCCAGAGAGTAATGGTGGATGGTTGTTTGTCATGTTGGAGGCCAGTGACTAGTGGGGTGCCACAGGGATCTGTGTTGGGTCCGCTGTTGTTTGACATGTACATCAATGATCTGGATGATGGTGTGGTAAATTGGATTAGTAAGTATGCAGATGATACTAAGACAGGTGGGGTTGTGGATAATGAAGTAGATTTTCAAAGTCTACAGAGAGATTTATGCCAGTTGGAAGAGTGGGCTGAAAGATGGCAGATGGAGTTTAATGCTGATAAGTGTGAGGTGCTACATCTTGGCAGGTCAAATCAAAATAGGTCGTACATGGTAAATGGTAGGGAATTGAAGAATGCAGGTGAACAGAGGGATCTTGGAATAACTGTGCACAGTTCCCTGAAAGTGGAATCTCATGTAGATAAGGTGGAAAAGAAAGCTTTTGGTGTGCTGCCTTTTATAAATCAGAGCATTGAGTATAGAAGTTGGGATGTAATGTTAAAATTGTACTAGGCATTGGTGAGGCCAATTCTGGAGTATGGTGTACAATTTTGGTTGCCTAATTATAGGAAGGATGTCAACAAAATAGAGAGAGTACAGAGGAGATTTACTAGAATGTTGCCTGGGTTTCAGCAACTAAGTTACAGAGAACGGTTGAACAAGTTAAGGCTTTATTCTTTGGAGCACAGAAGATTAAGGGGGGACTTGATAGAGGTCTTTAAAATGATGAGAGGGATAGACAGAGTTGACATTGATAAGCTTTTCCCACTGAGAGTAGGGATGATTCAAACAAGGGGACATGACTTGAGAATTAAGGGACAGAAGTTTAGGGGTAACATGAGGGGGAACTTATTTACTCAGAGAGTGGTGGCAGTGTGCAATGAGCTTCCAATGAAGGTGGCGGAGGCAGGTTCATTTTTATCATTTAAAAATAAATTGGATAGTTATTTGGACGGGAAAGGAATGGAGGGTTATGGTCTGAGCGCAGGTATATGCGACTAGGGGAGAATATGTGTTCGGCACGGACTAGAAGGTTCGAGATGGCCTGTTTCCGTGCTGTAATTGTTATATGGTTATATGGTTATATGGTTATATGGTTATTCAGAATCAATTGAAAGATGACTAAGCATAGATGATAGAATATTCAGGATTGGTATTATATTTTGTCAATGGCAGAAAAACAGCCCCTTTGGCCTTCAGTCCATACCACCCATTAACACTAATCCTTGATAAAACATATTATTTTTTTCTTCACATTCTCATCAGCTCTCCCTAGATTCTACCACTTGCCCAACATAACAAGCAGGTTACATTGACAAATGAACGATCGCCAAGCTTGCGCTTGGTAGTTTAGGCGACTGAGCGGAGGTGTTCAGAGAAACAATGGTTTAGGCGGACTGAGTGGTGGTGACCCTTCCCAATCAAATCACCCACTCCCTTGGTACTTTCCCCTGCAACCACAGGAGATGCAACACTTGTACCTATACCTCATCTACTGTATCCGCCGTTCCAGCTGTGGTCACCTATATATTGGCGAGACCACAGGGTAGGCTAGATGATCATTTTGCTGAACACCTCTGCTCAATCTGCCTAAACCTACCTGATCTACCAGTTGCTAAACTCTTTAACTTCCCACCCATTCCCATAATCACCTCTCTTTCCTGAGCCTCCTCCATTGTCAGAGTGAGGCCCAGCATAAATTAGAGGAACAGCACCTCATAGTATGCTTGGGCAGTTTACACCCCAGTAGTATGAATATTGACTTTTCTTACTTCAAAGTTAAAGAAAAAAAGTTCAATCTCTCCCCTTTGCTCTCCTGCGGTCGGCGGCCTCAAGCACTCTGTTGATGGGATTGTTTTAACTCCCATAGCCGGCGGCCGGCCTTCCGCATCAAGGCGATCTGCTCCTGCATCGGGAAGATGTCAGCTCCCCCGCGCCAGACGATCGAACCTCGCGTCGGGGGTGGTCGAACCTTCCGCGATGTTGGAGCTCCCGACATCCAGGGCCTCTCCCGAGACTGCGAGCTCCCGTTGTAAGTACCAGGCCATATCCCAGGTAAGGGATCGACTCCGATGTAAGTCCACGCCCCACGGTGGGGCCCAAGTTAAGTGTGAGGAGGCCTCCAGCTCCATCGATGGTAGGCCGCAGAGCGACCGGATAAAGCGATCCGAAAATAAATGCGTGGACTCAGTGGGCCAAAAGGCCTGTTTCTGCGCTATATCTCTACAGCTAAAACAAAAAAATTAAAAAACCTGAGAGTTATTCAACAAAGTTTTAAGGCAAAGTTGTCAGGCAGCATCCTCGGTATGACTGACATTTGATAAAATCTACCTTTGGTTAGGTCATCTAACCAATGGTAACCTATTATGTCAAGTAAAATGGAAGAAGGGTACATTTGCTTGCCAAGTAAAATGGAACATTTACATAGAAAGGATAAATGGATGGAAAGAGAAATTGTAATTTGGATCATAACCTTCTCAGGTTAATCCTAAGGGACTGCATTTTTTTAATGATCTCCAAAACTGAAAATATAGGTAAAAGCACTAGAAATTTTTCTTGTTTCAAATAGCTTTTTTTTTAATTTATTTAGATTCTATGCTTCATGTTGATTTTATTTTGCTGCAGTTTGTGGTTTTTCGTTCTGCAAAGTGCTGCTAATTTGTGTAATTCGTCTCATAAATTAATAAACGTAGTTTGAATAATTCTGGAACCAACAGCATTGGTAGGTCTAGAAGGAATAAACTGCCAAATGAAATCACTGTCATCTCACAAATGCATGCTAATAATTAATTTGCACCAACTGGTAAGTAACAAGCTTCTGCTTGAACTCTCTCCATTGCCAGCTTCACCGGGTAATCTTTCCAATTTTTATAATTTCCTGAAATCTACTGGAGTCTTTTTCTTAACTTACACTCCCACACAGAAGCCTCACTCACCAGGAGACTATATCAGAAATTCAGTCAGACACTACTCCATTTTCACTTTAAAATTAAAAACAAAAATATATGCCTACTGTCTGCTTAAATTTGCATTATGCCACCAAATGAGAAATCATCCTGGAATATAAATTCACAAAATTAATCCTTCTGCAAACCTTTTTGTTTTCTAATGACTTATCATTTGAGTGACAATGGGTAAATCTCTTCTCAAATTTGCCATTTGTCCCTTCCTCCCATTTTTATATTGTCTTTCTTTGATTGCTAACTTTCCCAAAGACACAAATTCATGTTGCTATAACATGATCCCACTGGTAAATATCTGGACTACTCCTTGAATGTGCATTACCCATTAATGTAGCTAGCTAATGGAAACTAGAAAACTATTAATAGTGCCAATCATTGCAGCCAGACGTAAAATGGTCCGCATTAGTCATTGCACACTTTGAGTACTTTTTCGCAGAAACTTTGGAAAACTTTGAGAGGAGCACCTGGGTGTTCTTTCTTAAAGTTATGACACCACAATGTTGAGGAATGAGGAGAATGGAACTTGGCTACTCAAGTGCTCCAGCCAATACCATTTGAACAGAGACACATGAGACTGCAGATGCTGGAATCATGAGCAAAAAACAAACTGCTGGAGGAACTCATGGGGTCTGGCATTGCCTATGGAGGGAAATAACTCTTCAAGTGCTGCCTGCTCCATTGAGTTCCACCAGCAGTTTGATTTTTAACCCTTCACATTGAATATGGCTGAGCAAAATTGTAACTCCTAATACCGACTTTGACGCTATGTCACTTTACATCCATACATAACACAAATGACAAATTTTCTGCATTTAATGTAAATGCCTGTCCAAGCCTGCCTTTTACAATACAACATGATAGATTTATTCTGTGACCCATTCATGCTATTAACTTATTTTTTATCCATTTGTGAACAAAGGCAATTACAATGTTAGCCCATCTACCCCATATAACTCAGCTGGCCAGGAAGAAATCTATAAAATTAAAATGTAGTACACTTTCATTTCACTGATTTACACTGAGTAGACAATAGGTACAGAAGTAGGCTATTCGGCCCTTCGAGCCAGCACCGCCATTCAATGTGATCATGGCTGATCATCCCCAATCAGTACTCCTGTTCCTGCCTTTTCCCCATATCCCCTGACTCCGCTATCTTTAAGAGCCCAATCCAGCTCTCTCTTGAAAGCATCCGGAGAACCTGCCTCCACCACCCTCTGAGGCAGAGAATTCCAATGCCTCACAACTCTCTGTGACAAAAAGTGTTTCCTCATCTCCGTTCTAAATGGCTTACCCCTTATTGTTAAACTGTGGCCCCTGGTTCTGGACTCCCCCAACATCGGGCACGTGTTTCCTGCCTCCAGCTTGTCCAAACCCTTAACAATCTTATATGTTTCAATAACATCCCCCCTCATCTTTCTAAACTCCAGAGTGTACAAGCCCAGCTGCTTCATTCTCTCAGCATATGACAGTCCCGCCATCCCGGGAATGAACCTTGTAAACCTACGCTGCACTCCCTCAATAGCAAGAATGTCCGTCCTCAAATTAGGGGACCAAAACTGCACACAATACTCCAGGTATGGTCTCGCCAGGGCTCTGTACAACTGCAGAAGCATCTCTTTGCTCTTATACTCGACTCCTCTTGTTATAAATGCCAACATGCTATTAGCTTTCTTCACTGCCTGCTGTACCTGCATGCTTACTTTCTTAGACTGATGAACAAGGACCCAGAGATCCCGCTGTACTTCCCCTTTTATCAGCTTGAAGCCATTTAGATAGTAATCTGCCTTCCTGTGTTTGCTACCAAAGTGGATAACCTCACATTTCTCCACATTAAATGTCATCTGCCATGCATCCGCCCACTCCCCCAACCTGTCCAAGTCACCCTGCATTTGCATAGCATCCTCCTCACAGTTCACACTGCCACCCAGCTATGTGTCATCTGCAAATTTGCTAATGTTACTTTGAATCCCTTCATCCAAATCATTGATATAAATGTTTTTATATTGATTCTATTTTTGTTTATTTAATTCCCGATAAGTTACATGATTTTATAGATATACAGTAAACTCTAAAGCATATCCATGTTTTCCAGAGATGCTGCCTGACCCACTCAGTAATTTCAGCACTGTGTATCTTTCTCTGCTAGATATCACAGTCTTGAGCAGAACATTTCCCGGACAAAGCTGTGTTGTAACCTGATAGTTTGCATTCTGTGGGCCACCTGTAGAAATTGGTAACTGTTGTTGGAGACATGCCAACATTCCTTAGTATCCTATGGAAGTAGAGGCGTTGATGTGTTTTTTGGCTGCAGCTTGGTCCAGGAGAGATTGTTAAGGGGCTGTCCCACTTGGGCGACCTTATTGGCGAGTTTAGGAGAGTTTGAAAAAATTTCATGTTGAAGACCTCCTTCGACTATGTAGAAGACCTCCTTCGATTATGTTGAAGACTAGCTTCGACTAGCTACGACTAATTTCAGGAAAATTGGATTCGGAAAAGTGGAGAGTGAAGATGACCTCCTTCGATCTCCTTCGACCTCCCTTCCACTATGATGAAGATTATCTATGACTATCTTCGACAACCTTTGATTACCTACGACTAACACGCCGACCTACTACCACCTACTAGAACCTACTACGACTAAACCTACGATTATAAAAAGTATCAATTTTTTCCATGGCAATCTTTTTTTACTCGCGGGCATTTTTCAACATGTTAAAAAATACGGCGCAACCTAGCTGAGGCCTTGAGTACACAGGGACTACTCTCGAACATGAAGAAGAGTTACAAAGACCTCCTGGGACCTCATGTCGTCCATGCTGTCAGTATGAGTCGAGGGCAAACTCACCAGAACTCGCGGATTAGGTCGCCCAAGTGGGACAGCCCCTTTAGGGATGCACATGCCTACAAACCTGAAGCTCTTGATCATTTCCAATTCAGCACCATTAATGTTGATTGCGTCACTGTAATATAAAGGTCCTGTCCCACTTGGGCGACCTAATCTGCGAGTTCTGGTGAGTTTGCCCTCGACTCATACTCGGAGCATGGTCGACACGAGGTCGTCGGAGGTCTTCGTAACTCTCCTTCATGCTTGAGATTGGTCTCCGCATACTGGAGGCCTCAGCTAGGTTGCAGCATTTTTTCCCATATGTTAAAAAATGCCCGCGAGTAGAAAAAGGTCGCCATGATTAAAATCAATACTTTTTTTACTCGTAGGTTTAGTCCTAGTAGGTCATAGTAGGTTGGCATTTTAGTTGTAGGTAATCGAGGGTAGTCAAAGGTAATCGAAGGTGGTCATTGATAGTCTTCATCATAGTCGAAGGGAGTTCGAAGGGAGGTCAAAGGAGATTGAAGGAGGTCGTCTTCATGCTCCACTATTTGATGTCCAATTTTCCCGAAGTTAGTCGTAGCTTGTCATAGCTAGTTGAAGCTGGTCTTCAACATAGTCGAAGGAGGTCAAAGGAGGTCTTCAACGTGTCATTTTCTCAAACTCGCCAATTAGGTCGCCCAAGTGGGACAGCCCCTTAAAGTTAAACAGATATGAGCTGAAATGGAGTTGTCAACTAAATTAGCAGCAATGCATTTCGAACCCTGCTTGGGAAGATCCTCTGGGTCTTCCCCTACCCTTTTTAGCCACGTGGCCCCAGCTACTGCCCACCCATACAATAGTCCTCATGCTCCCTTCCTCTCTGAACACCCACCATACCCCCGCCAGACATCACCTTGGCATCCATCCACTCACCTGCCGTTCTCTGACCCCACCCTTGCCGTGTGTTCATTGTGTTCACCATTCCCATTGACGTCCCATTTTCTGATACTGAACCGTCTGTCCTCAGCAGAGGCCTCACCTTTGTTCCCATCCGCCCCCACCACAACATGTTCCGGGTCCGCAACGATGTAAAGCTCTTTTTCCATCGCTTCCGCCTCATGGCCTTTTTCAATGTGAAGGAGTCCTCACCACCCAGTGATGACCCCTTCTCCTGTGTCCAATGGACCCCTTCCTCTTGGACTTCCCCAGATGGCCCTCTACTTTCTTTAGACCTTTTCATTTCCAACTGCTGGCGGGACATCAACTGCCTCAAAGTTCCCCCTTACTTACTCTAAGCTCTCCCCCCTGAACGAACCGCCCTCGCTCACTATGCAGAAACCCCAACTGAATAATCGAACCCGCTGACAAGGGAGGTGCCGAGTTAGTCTGCACGCTGACCTCTACTGAACTGGATCCAGGCGACAACTCCCAGACACCTCACCTACTTTTCCTTGGACCATGATCCCACAGACAAGGATATGGCCATAATATCACACACCATTTCTGATTTCATCACCTCCAGCTCTCTGCCCTCTAAAGCCTCCAACCTTAATGTTCCCCAGCACCGCAAGGCCCGATTTTATCTTCTCCCCAAAATCCACAAACAGAACCGTCCTGGCAGGCCCATTGTTTCTGCTTGTTGATGTCCCACCAAATTTCCACATACCTTGACTTGACTCTTTTCTCCCTGGTCCAATCCCTCCAAGCCTATGTCCAAGACACCTCACACGCTCTTCATCTCCTCAATAACTTCCATTTTCCAGGCCCCCACTCCCTCATCTTTACTATGGATGTCCAGTCACTCTACACCTCCATCCCCCACCAGGAGGGTCTTAAAACCCTTTGTTTCTTCCTCAAGCGCAGAACCAGCCAATTCAGTCTACCGATACTATCCTCCGCCTAGCAGAGCTGGTCCTTAACCTCAACAACTTCGACTTCTCCCACTTACTCCAAATCCAAGGCAAATCTATGGGCAAGCACAAGGGCTATGAGCTATGCCTGCCTCTTTGTAGGGTACGTCGAACAATCACTGTTTCAGGCGTAAACTGGCCCTATCCCCGAACTCTACCTCAACTCTGGATGTGGCGGTGCTGCCTTAGCAGCTGCGGCTTGCCTGCAGTACGTCTGTTCTTTCTATTTTTGTTGTTTTCTTGTCCTGGTTTAGTTAGTTAATTTGAGTTATTACTTTGTGTATGTGTGGGGGAGGGGGTGGGAGAAACTTGTTTTAGTCTCTTCCTTCGGTGGGGTGTGACTCTTCTTGTCGTATCCCCCGTCTCTGTCTGCACTGAGGCATAATGGTGGAGCTGCCGGCCTCCAACTGGGACCGACCTCGAGGTTCCGGAGGCAGAACCAGCCAGGACTTACCAGTGCGAGGCTGGCCGACGTCGGGGCTGAGGCGGCGGCGGCCCGATTCGGGGTTGAGCCGGCGGCGGTCCGACTCGGGGCTGAGGCGGAGGTCCGTCTCGGAGCTGTGGCGGAGTTCCGGCATTCGGCGGTGGCCCGACTCGGAGCTGAGGCTGCGTTCCGGCTATCGGCTGCGACCCGACTTCGGAGGTTCAGCCGCAGGTCAGTGGACGAACATTGTCGGGAGCTCACAGGTCACAGGTTGGTGATCTGTTTTTCCGGAGCTCCCGCAACAACAGCATCGTCCACTGGACTGGAGGGCAGGAGCTTCGGCAGCTTGGACCACCCCGGGCCGCGGTGTTTGAACCGTCCCATTCACGGAGCACAGTTGAGCCGCAGGACTTACTTACCATCACCCGGTGAGGTCATAACATCGGAGGCCTGGATCGCCTCAGCGCAGAGGGAGAGCATGGAGGGAAAAGACAAAGACTTTAAGACTTTTGCCTTCCATCACAGTGAGGAGGTGTCTGGTGAACTCACTGTGGTGGATGTTATATTTGCGTTTATTGTGTGTTTTGTTATATTATTATATGTATGACTGCAAGGCAACAAAATTTCATTCAGACTGAAAGGTCTGAATGACAATAAAGGATACTTTGACTTTGACTTTGACTGCATTGGTGCTACCCCCTGCACCCATGCAGAACTCACTGACTTTATCAACTTCACCACTAATTCCATCCTGCACTCAAATTCACTTGTACCATCTCCGACATCTCCCTACTGTTTCTAGATCTCACCATCTCCATCACAGGAAACAGACTATTGACCAGCATCTACTAGAAACCTACTGACTCCCATCGCTATCTTGACTACACTTCTTCCCACCCTTTCCTGGAAAGACTCTATTCCCTACTCCCAATTCCTCCTAGGATGAGGTGTTCCACACCAGGGCATCGGAGATGTCCTAATTCTTTAGGAAACAGGGATTTCCCTCTTCCATTATAGAAGAGGCACTTACGAGGGTCTCCGCGGTATCCCAAAACTATTCCTCTCCCTCCACACATCTGTAACAACACCGCTCAGTCCATCTTAACCTACCTGATCTCCCGGTGGCTCAGCACTTCAACTCCCCCTCCCATTCCCAATCTGACCTTTCTGTCTTGGACCTCCTCCATTGTGAGAGTGAGGCCCAGCACAAGTTGGAGGAACAGCACCTCATATTTTGATAGGGTAGTTTTGCACCACAGCAATATGAACATTGACCTCTAAATTCAGATAGCCCTTGTTTACTCTTTCCATCCCCTCCCCTCACCATTCCCAGGGATGTGGGCCAAATGTGCACGTCGGACTAGCTTAGAGGAGCTCCTGGTCAGCATGGACAAGTTGCGCATACTTCCATGTGTAGGAAGGAACTGCAGATGCTGGCTTAATTCTTATAGGACTTGATATTACAATCCCTACCATAATTGGCACCTTCATAATATCTTGAGTGGGGGCAGGGGTAAAGATTCATTGGGGTCATCAGGTGGGCAACCTGCTTCCTTGGTGTTTCGTTGATAGGCCCACGACACCTCCATAGGGCTCAACAGCAACACCTGGTGAAGGGATAGACACAAAAAGCTGGAGTAACTCAGCGGGACAGGCAGCATCTCTTGAGAAAAGGAATAGGTGATGTTTCCGGTCGAGACCCTTCTTCAGACTAGTCAGGAGAAAGGGAAATGAGAGATATAGACAATGATGTAGAGAGATAAAGAACAATGAATTAAAGATATGCAAAAAAGTGATGATGATAAAGGCCATTGTTAGCTGTTTGTTGAGTGAAAACGAGAAGCTGGTGTGACTTGGGTGGGGAGGGATGAAGAGAATGCCGAGGTTACTTGATGTTAGAGAAATCAATATTAATACCACTGGGCTGTAAGCTGCCCAAGCAAAATATGAGATGCTGTTACTTCAATTTGCTTTTAGCCACACTTTGACAATGGAGGAGATCTAGGACTCAAATGACGAATGTGAAGAAGAATCAGGTAGGTCAAGCGGACTGAGCGAAGGTGCTGCTTCCATGCTGTAAGAGTCTATAACTCCCAGTCTACTGCTCACTACCCCCCAAACTCCATTGTTCCCTCCTGCCATCCTCTCAGTCAGTTCCTTCTTTGCTTCCTTTCCTCACAGATTGTGTTTGTTTTCCTCTTATCACCTCCCAGCATCTGCTGCTATCTTCAGCCTTCCCTCCTAATCTGAGTATTAGATTCAGATTCAGATTCAACTTTATTGTCATTGTGCAGTGTACAGTACAGAGACAACGACATGCAGTTAGCATTTCCTTGAAGAGCGACATAAATATGAGCAATAAATAAATCTATTTAGTGCATACAGTCATAGTATTTTTTTCCTGGTGGGAGGAGTGTCCGGGGGGGCGGGTGATTGGCAATCACCGAGGTACAGTGTTGAGTAGTGTAACAGCCGCAGGGAAGAAGCTGTTCCTGGACTTGCTGGTCCGGCAACGGAGAGACCTGTAGTGCCTCCCGGATGGTAGGAGGGTAAACAGTCTGTGGTTGGGGTGGGAGCAGTCCTTGGCAATGCTGAGCGCCCTTCGCAGACAACGCTTGCTTTGGACAGACTCAATGGAGGGGAGTAAAGAACCGGTGATGTGTTGAGCAATTTTCACCACCCTCTACAGTGCTTTCCAGTCGGAGACAGAGCAGTTGCCATACCATACTGTGATACAGTTGGTAAGGAGGCTCTCGATGGTGCAGCAGTAGAAGTTCACCAGAATCTGAGGAGACAGATGGACCTTCTTTAGTCCCCTCAGAAAGAAGAGACGCTGGTGAGCCTTCTTGATCAGAGTTGAGGTATTATCAGGTTATTTGTCCTCTACAGTTTTAGGTTATTTGAGAGGCCTCGTTCTAAAGCCTCAACTGTCCATTTCCCTCCACAGATGCTGCCCGTCCTACTGAGTTCTGGCTGCTCTTCATTTAAAAAAAAATAGATTCCAGCATTTGTAGTCTCTGATGTTGACTACAAAAACAGGTGGTGGCAAAAACGGCAAAGCAGACTAGAATCTCAATGGTGGCTGACTAGGAAAAGGGGAGATGCAACGAGACCTGGGTGTCATGGTATACCAGTCATTGAAAGCAGGCATGCTGGTGCAGCAGGCAGTGAAGAAAGCGAATGGTATGTTAGCTTTCATAGCAAAAGGATTTGAGTATAGGTGCAGGGAGGTTCTACTGCAGTTGTACAGGGTCTTGGTGAGACCACACCTGGAGTATTGCGTACAGTTTTGGTCTCCAAATCTGAGGAAGGACATTATTGCCATAGAGGGAGTGCAGGGAAGGTTCACCAGACTGATTCCTGGGATGTCAGGACTGTCTTATGAAGAAAGACTGGATAGACTTGGTTTATACTCTCTAGAATTTAGGAGATTGAGAGGGGATCTTATAGAAACCTACAAAATTCTTAAGGGGTTGTACAGGCTAGATGCAGGAAGATTGCTCCCGATGTTGGGGAAGTCCAGGACAAGGGGTCACAGCTTAAGGATAAGGGGGAAATCCTTTAAAACCGAGATGAGAAGAACTTTTTTCACACAGACAGTGGTGAATCTCTGGAACTCTCTGCCGCAGAGGGTAGTCGAGGCCAGTTCATTGGCTATATTTAAGAGGAAGTTAGATGTGGCCCTTGTGGCTAAGGGGATCAGAGGGTATGGAGAGAAGGCAGGTATGGGATACTGAGTTGGATGATCAGCCATGATCATATTGAATGGCGGTGCAAGGTCGAAGGGCCGAATGGCCTACTCCTGCACCTAATTTCTATGTTTCTATGTTTCTATGCTGACATTAATAAGTTATCAGCCTGTCTGTTGTTAATGGGGCCTTGGTGTTTGCTTATTTGATGTTACATTTGAGAACAAAACAATGATGACTGCACTTCAAAAGCAATTAATTGGTTGCAAAGTGATTTGTAACATCCTGAAGCTATAAACAGTACAATATAAATGCAAATTATGTCTTTGTTTTTTAAACTTTAGTTGATTTATTGATGTCTTGCCATTATGAAAAGTACTTGTCATAAAGTTTTGCAATTATCTGTCACATTCTCGGTTCTTCTCTGGTTAAATGATAATTGCTGTCCCATCTTTTGCACATTGTCAAAGCTATTTTCTTTTAAATTAAAGGTCAACAAGAAGAATAAAGAGACAATTGTGGTTTGATATTAGAAGCACTGACAAGGAGATTTAAATCTATGAGCTGCAACACCGCAACAAACACTCACATTGTGATAACAAGATTGAAAAACATGGGTATATGCAAATCCGATGGTTATCTGGAATTTCTTCAGCTTGATCCAACTGAGATTTTCTTTAAACTTAAAGCCTGATTTAACTATATAAGAACGTCACAGAATGCTGCCTATGGATATACTATTTCAGCAGAACCTCCTGCTGTTTTAAAAACATTTTTAAGTGTGGTTACTTAATCATACTAATGGGGTGTGACCAAGTCATTATTAATATTATGGGTTTTTAAATGACTTACAAAATGGCTGAAAAGATACTCGTCAGTGAAATAAGTATTGATCATGCCAACTTGCTCTTAGATCCAAAATGACAGAAGAAATAAGACAAAGTCATAAGGAAAAAGTTTAAGGTTATATTTTCATAAAATTAGAAGTGGTATAAGGCAATCATACAATTAGTTAAGTTGCAACCATTGCTTCTTTCTTAAACTAGGCAGGGCAGTTAGTCATAGAGTCATAGAGTCATAGATTAATACAATGTGGAAACAGGCCTTGAGCCCAACTCGCCCACACCGGCCAACAATGTACCAGCCACCCTGGTCCCACTTGCCTGCGCTTGGTCCATATTCCTCCAAACCTGTCCTATCCATGTACCTGTCCAACTGTTTCTTAAACAATGGGATAGTCCCAGCCTCAACTACCTCCTCTGGAAGCTTGTTCCATGCACCCACCACCCTCTGTGTGAAAAAGTTACCTCTCGGATTCGTATTAAATCTTTTCCCCTTCACAAACCTATGTCCTCTGGTCCTCAATTCCCCAACTCTGGGTAAAAGACTCTGCATCAACCTGATCTATTCCTCTCATGATTTTGTATACCTCTATAAGATCTCCCCTCATCCTGCTATGCTCCATGGAATAGAGATCCAGCCTACTCAACCTCTCCCTATAGCTCACACCCTATAGCCCTGGCAACATCTAACTTCATAGATCATATGTATGTGTATTATTGCAAACATTATATTACAGCCAGGGTGAGCAATACATTGTATTGTTATACATTATTATAGGATTTTCTAAATGTTGTGCTACATCACTAACTGTTTTGAATCACAAAGCCAAAGTATGATTTGGAACTGGAAGAATAGGGAATCTTTACAATAGATGTCCAGTCAAAACGTAGAGCCCTCCGCTCACTCTGCAGCAACTCCGACTTGATAATCAAACCCACCGACAAGAGACGTGCCATGGTTGCCTGGCACACTGACGTCTACTGGACTGAGGCCAGGCAACAACTCTCAGACACCTCTTCCTATTTTCCACAGAGGAGGATCAGGCCTTAATATCACACACCATTTCTGAATGCATGATTGTAGCGTTTGACAATCACTAATGTTGAAGACTTCTAGCCCAAGAAGGAATGGAAGGCAAACAATGCTGCAGAGGCATTCATAAAATATGAACTATAATTGTAAAATAACAGTCAACAGTAACAAAAATGAGTAATAGCCACAAGGTCAGTTCTGTTGTTTTGTGCACAGGAGAGAGGATTCGATCTTTTCAACAATTGGGAAATAAGCACGTCACAATGTAAAAATTATGGCAAGGCTTTTATAAAATTAATCCGATGAGTTGAACTGATATCACTCAAAGTATGAATTACAAAGCTAAGGTAATAAAAAAGAGAGCCTATCAATTATTTCCTTAAATGGCTTAGAAATATAGCCGGTTAATGTAAATGTAAGGAAATTGATGAAAAATTAATATTTTAAACTCCAACTCAGCATTATTAGAATTGCAGGTCTTTTTCAGAATAGTAGAATTCACTTTTGCTCTTGCTGTGGAGAGTTTAAAATATGAGAACTGATTACATTGTGCATATTCAAAAAAAAAGCTAACCACCGGGCAGTCTTTGGAAAAGAAATAGTTGAAGTAGTTCCAAACAGACCAGAAGAATGAAAACCAGACTAAAAGATTATGCATCTAGTATGAACATCTCAAATTCATTCAAATAAGAAAATGCCCTTCTATGGATTACACTGCAGATGATTGTAATTGTAATTGTAATTGCACTTAATTTATTTGCCAAGAATGTAAAAACATACAGATAATTTGATTTGCCATACAGTCATACCAAAAAAGCAACAAGACACACAGCATAAAAATCAACGTAAACATCCACCACAGCAGACTGGATGGAAGGCAATAACGTATTATTTTCTTCCCCCCCTTTTTTACGGCGGTCGGGGCAGTCGAACCACCCACAGTCGGGGCGATCGAAGCTTCCACAGCCGGCGATCGAAGCCCCGCGTTGGGGCGATCGAAGCTCCTGTGATCGAGCGGTCGTAGCTCCTGCAGTTGGAGCTCACAAAGTTGATCCCTAACCAAGGGACTGCCAGCACCACGATGTTGGGTCCTTGGGCTCCTGCGGTTGAAGCTCCCGCAGTCGATCCCTAACCAAAGGGACCGCCAGGCCCATGATGTTATGCCGCAGTGGGGATGGAGATAAGATGCAGAAAAAGTCGCATTTCTGTTGAGGAAAAAGATTTTTTAAAGTTTTACAAAACTAAAGATACACTAAAAACATACATTTAACACCAGACTAAAAACAACAAAAGAAGAAAGGACAAGTCAGACTGTTGGCAAGTTTACCATCGCACGGCACTTCCCGGTGGATTATGTGACAATGTACAAAGTTGGGACAAGTTGGGACAATATCTGCAAATTAAAAGTGAGATCATATGAATACAATAAGAAGCAAGACCAAAAAGACCAATATGAAATAAATAAAACCAGCATATCCATGTCATGGAGCAGGACGGGAGGATTACGGCCACACTCGTATCTTGAGAAGTTGTAGATTTATCCGGCATTCCCTCTCTCTCTCTATCCCTCCCCCACCATAGTCGCACCTGCTCATTTTCATCCAACAAACAGCTAACAATGGCCTGTTTCCCTTATCATCGTTACTTTTTTTGCATCTTTCATTCTTTGTTCTTTATTTCTCTACATCATCATCAAAATCTCATTTTCCCCTTTCCCATGACTTTCAGTCTGAAGAAGCGTCTCGACCTGAAACATCACCCATTCTTTCTCTCTAGAGATGCTGTCTGTCCGGCTGAGTTACTTCAGCTTTTTGTGTCTCTCTTCTGTTGTTATGTACACTTGCTTTGGGTCAGTGTGTTGAGTACAGGAGTTGGGACATCATGTTACAGCTAACAAGATGTGGATGTGGATTTGGAGCACTATTTACAATTCTGGTCACCCTGCTAGAGGAACAATGTCATTAAATTGGAAACGGTGAAAAAACTATTTAATTAGGTGTTTCTGGGACTGTAGGGTTTGAGTTATCAGAGAAACTGGGTCTTTCTTAAGTAATCTTATAGAAATGAATAAAATCATGAGAGCCACAGATCAGATGAATAGCCACAGATGCATCGGTTTAAGGTAAGAGGGGAAGGATTCAAAGGGACCTGAGGGGCAATTTTTTCGTACATAAGGTGGTGAGTACCTAGAACAATGTGTCTGAAGGTCTGGTAGAAATGGGTAAAATTATGATGTTTCAAAGATGCTTCAACAGGTACATAGATAGGAAAGGTCTGGAGGGCAATTGGCCAGATGGAGGCAAGTTCAGTTAGGCAATTTGGTCAGCATATGTGCCTAAGCTGTGCTGTTTCTGTGCAGCACATCACTATGAATCACAGGAAAAATACCACAGCTTGGAACAATACATATCAGAGAAACGCACAACTGAAAATGACTTAATTTCATTCTTGTCTCACAACAATGGAAGGACCTGTCATACTGGATATGTAAACTACAATTAAGCACAGTAACCTTTGAGGTAGAAGGTAAAGAAAACTGGAAATAAATGTTGATTGAAAAACATGCTCCAGTAAGAAGCAAAACAGACTTCTTCCCAATGAATCAGAAATGTTTTAATGTTGCATTTGGTTGCTCTGAATATTGTAAATATCAGATCCCCAGAGCTGAAGAAGAAGTTTGTTAAAGAAGCAGAACAAAATAACAATCATTTATCAAAGGTACTGTCTGGGGATACTCCATTTTAGTGCCAGGTAATTCTACTGGATGGCTAAGGACATGCCAATATCCAAAACAGTCAAAATAGACCCACTACTGGACACAAACAAAACATACCATCATTGGCAGAGGCCAAAGTTTTCAATAAACCTGATTCCAGAAATGGCAATCAAAAGTAAAGCTTAAAGGCAAATTCAATGCTAGCATTTATATCAAGAGGACTGGAATACAAAAACAGAGATGTAATGCTGAGGCTCTATAAGGTGCTGGTCAGGCCGCATTTGGAGTACTGTGAGCAAATTTGGACCCTATATCTGAGGACGGATGTGCTGACTCTGGAGAGAGTCCAGAGGAGATTTACAAGAATGATTCCAGGAATACGTGGGTTAGTATATGATGAGCGCTTGACAACACTGGGCCTCTATTCATTTTAGAAGGTTGAGGGGGATCTTTTTGAAGCTTACAGAATAATGAAAGGTATTGATTGAGTGGGTGTGGAATGGATGTTTCCACTGGTGGGAGAGTCTAGGACCAGAGGTCATAGCCTTAGAATTTTAGAAAAGAGGTGAGGAGGAACATTTTTCGTCAGAGCATAATTAATCTGTGGAACTCATTGCCACAATTAATCTGTGGAACTCATTGACACAAAGGGCGGTGGAGGCCAGTCAGTGGATATTTTTAAGGCAGAGATAGACAAATTCTTGATTATAATGGGTGTCAAGGGTTATGAGAAGAGGGCAGGAAAATGGGATTAAGCGGCAGAGATCAGCCATGATTGAATGGTAGAGTAGACTCGATGGGCCGAATGGCCTAATTCTACTCCTATAACTTGTGAACTTCTGAAAAGGAAATCTGAATTGTTTTTAAATTTTAACAGTTCCATCATCTACCTTTTTGGGTAGGCAAAACATATTTCAGTAGAATATAGATGGTATCAGAAGAGGATGCAGGGGAAAATTTGGCATTGCCAATGATAGCAAATCTATTGGGATATAAGCAAGTCAAGTCAAGTCAAGTCAAGTCAAGTTTATTTGTCACATACACATACGAGATGCGCAGTGAAATGAAAGTGGCAATGCTCGCGGACTTTTGTGCAAAAGACAAACAACAAAACAACCAAACAAATTATAAACACAATCATAACACACATATTCTTTTACATAATAAATAATAGAAGGAAAAAAAAAACGTTCTGTATAGTTAGTCCCTGGTGAGATGGGCGTTTACAGTCCGAATTGCCTCTGGGAAGAAACTCCTTCTCAACCTCTCCGTTCTCACTGCATGGCAATGGAGGCGTTTGCCTGACCGTAGCGGCTGGAACAGTCCGTGGCAGGGGTGGAAGAGGTCTCTCATGATTTTGTTTGCTCTGGAGTTGCACCTCCTGTTGTATAGTTCCTGCAGTGGGGTGAGTGAAGTTCCCATAGTGCGTTCGGCCGAACGCACTACTCTCTGCAGAGCCTTCTTGTCCTTGGCAGAGCAATTCCCAAACCAGATGGTAATGTTCCCGGACAAGATGCTTTCCACCGCCACTGCGTAGAAGCACTGGAGGATCCTCGGAGACAC
Organism: Leucoraja erinaceus; assembly: GCF_028641065.1. Taxonomy (NCBI): domain Eukaryota; kingdom Metazoa; phylum Chordata; class Chondrichthyes; order Rajiformes; family Rajidae; genus Leucoraja; species Leucoraja erinaceus. The sequence continues at coordinate 35,734,419 of NC_073382.1, read as the reverse complement.
TCTGAATTTCCTCAATTGCCTGAGGTGGTAAAGGCGCTGCCTTGCCTTACTCACCAGTGCTGAGGCGTGTGATGACCATGTCATATCCTCAGAGATGTGGACTCCCAGATATTTAAAACAGTTCACCCTATCCACAGGATCCCCATTTATACTCAATGGAGTGTACGTCCTCGGATGATGTGCCCTCCTAAAGTCCATGATCAGCTCCTTCGTTTTTTTGATGTTCAAGAGGAGGCTGTTCTCCTGGCACCAGAGTGCTAGATCAGCCACCTCCTCCCGGTAGGCCTTCTCATCATTGTCTGAGATCAGGCCCACCACCACAGTGTCATCAGCAAACTTAATTATTAAATTGGAGCTGAACCTAGCCACACAGTCATGTGTGTACAGGGAGTACAATAGGGGGCTGAGGACGCAACCCTGGGGCGATCCTGTGCTCAGGGTGAGGGACTTCGATGTATTCCCTCCCATCTTGACTACCTGGGGCCTGGCGGTGAGAAAGTCCAGGACACAGGCACACAGGGAGGTGTTGAGCCCCAATCCCCGTAGCTTCCCGGCCAGTCTGGTGGGGACTATCATGTTGAAGGCTGAACTGTAGTCTATGAACAGCATCCTCACGTAGCCCCCCTTCTGGCTGTCCAGATGGGAGAGAGCGGTGTGCAAGACCTGGGAGACCGCATCGTCCGTGGACCTGTTCGGACGATATGCGAACTGCAACGGATCCATGTTGCGAGGGAGGAAGGCCAGATGTGATTCTTCACCAGCCTCTCAAAGCATTTCATGACTACCGAGGTAAGAGCCACCGGACGGTAGTCATTCAGGCAGGCTGGGGAGGCATTTTTTGGTACCGGTACAATGATGGATTTTTTGAAGCAGGCAGGGACCACGGACTTGTCCAGGGAGAGGTTGAATATTGTAGTGAGCACTGGAGCTAGCTGCGTAGCACAGGACTTGAGTACTCGCCCCGAGATGCCATCGGGGCCTGCAGCTTTTCTCGTGTTCACCCGTGTCAGTGCCCTCCTCACGTCGTGCTCGGACAGCGAGAATGTGTGAACATTCCTCCCTTCAGCTTCGGTAGCCAGCACGCTGTCGGTATTGTCGATAGTTGGCAGACCTGGAGTGGTGTTGCCCCTCTCAAAACGAGCGTAGAAGGAGTTCAGGTCGTCAGCTAGGGAGGTGCCGGCACATGCGGATGAGGGAGGGGTGCTCCGGTAGTTGGTTACAATCCGTAGACCCTGCCACAGGCTTCTGGTGTCCTGCTGCTCCATCTGTAACTCCATCTTGTCCCTGTACCTTCTCTTTGCGTCCTTCACCGCCCTTCGCAGTCGGTAGGACTCTGCCTTGTAGACGTCCATGTTTCCTGATGCCAGGCCCGAGTTGTAGGCAGCGGTGCGAGCATTCAGGGCCACATGAACAGACCTGTCTACCCAGGGTTTTTGGTTCGGAAAGGTGCTTACCCTTACCGTGGGGACGATGTTGTCGGTTACCGTTGCGATGAAGTCCATGACTGCTTCCGCGAACTCACTGACGTCACTGGAACTTGCTTCGAACATATTCCAGTCGACATCACTCAGTGCATCTTGCAGCATGGCCTCTGACTGGTCGGACCACCGCTTTACGTCCCTCGTCTCTACCGCTTCCCGAACTATCCTCTGTTTATACTCCGGCAACAGGAAAATAGCAGCGTGGTCAGATTTTCCTAGGGGAGGGAGTGAAACGGCCTTGTAGCCTTTCCTGAACGGTGTGTAGCAGTGGTCCAAAGTTCTCTCCCCCCTGGTGGCACACGTGATGTGTTGGTAGAAGTTCGGCATGACCTTCTTGAGATTTGATTTATTAAAATCTCCAGCCACCACCATAGCCGCATCCGGGTACTTGTTTTGATGTCGACATAGCACATCGTGTAGGGCCGATAGTGCCACGTCGGTGTCCGCCTGCGGTGGAATGTAGATGGCTGTGACGATCACTGAGCCGAACTCCCGGGGAAGGTAGAATGGGCGGCATGAGATCGTCAGGTGCTCCAGGTCCGGCGAGCAGGAACGGGAAAGCATCTTGATATTTCCAGGGTTGCACCAGTTGTTATTGGTCATGAAGCAGACTCCTCCACCCTTGGATTTCCCAGATGCTTCTGTTCTGTCAGCACGGTGGACAGTGAAGGACTCGGTTGGGCAGATTACCTGATCCGGAATCAGTGAGGTCAGCCATGTTTCAGTCAGGCAGAGGATGTTGCAGTTCCTTATGTCCCGCTGGAATCTGATCCTCGCCCTGAGGTCATCCAGCTTGTTTTCCAGGGACTGGACATTCGCCAGAAGAATGCTGGGCAGAGGTGGATGAAAGGCTTGGGCTTTAAGCCTATTCCAAATCCCCCCCCGCTTCCCTCGATGTTTTCTCCGGGTTTTCCTTGCAGCCGAGCTCCCTTTGTTGTTGCAGCAGCTTCTGCTGATCTCTGCTGGCCATGCTGGATCAGTGAGTAAAGAGTTTAAAAAGTCTCCGTTTGCCCTGGAGTTTAGATTTAAGAGGGTTTCCCTGTCATACTTTGTTAGTACTAGGGAGTTAGAACTTAGAAATAAGTTAAAAAGGAACATAAAAGTTAAAAACACACACAATTTTCGCGGAGCTGCCACAACGGCGACTGGACAGGGCCGCGCCATTTAAAAAAAATTTTTTTTTTTTTGCACAACTATCACCTGGTTATAATAGCATGGTTATAATTGGAAGGCTTGATTCAAAATGATCTCAGAATGCACCATAAATGTGAAAGAAAGCAATTTTTTTGGAATTGTACACGTTCGCCATGGGGTGCAACTATATCCAGGAAATACCATTAAGTGGCAATGTTACAGAATTTTGAGATTTTAAAAATCAAGTCTGCAATTTATCCCATCCGATAAACCATAAAAAAAAGTTTAATTTGACACCAAATTCACTTTCATATCTTCAGTATTAAAAAAATTAGCATCTTGTTCCCCATTGCTTTTCCATTGACTGAACACAAAAGCTGTGATCGAGGACTGTCAAAAGCCCATAACTTTCTTAAAAATTAAGAGAACTGATTGACATTTTCAGTTATTATAGATTGAAGCATTCTGAAAAATATAAAACATCTTATTTGGATGACCTGAAATTAAAGCATATAATTAATTAATTACCTAATTGTAGCTAATTACAAAATTGACTGTTGTGACGGAAATAGTAATAAACACCCAGACGAAAATTCAAAAATGTGCTATTCTCAAGATCAGAACTTTAATATTACTGTATAATATGCTGTAAATCTGTAACAGAGGTAAATTAATTACAATTTCTAGCAATAGACCAAGTCGATTGGGAAAGGGGGAGATGCAGCGAGACCTGGGTGTCATGGTACACCAGTCATTGAAGGTAGGCATGCAGGTGCATCAGGCAGTAAAGAAAGCGAATGGTATGTTAGCTTTCATTGCAAAAGGATTTGAGTATAGGAGCAGAGAGGTTCTACTGCAGTTGTACAGGGTCTTGGTGAGACCACACCTGGAGTATTGCGTACAGTTTTGGTCTCCAAATCTGAGGAAGGACATTATTGCCATAGAGGGAGTGCAGAGACGGTTCACCAGACTGATTCCTGGGATGTCAGGACTGTCTTATGAAGAAAGACTGGATAGACTTGGTTTATACTCTCTAGAATTTAGAAGATTGAGAGGGGATCTTATAGAAACTTACAAAATTCTTAAGGGGGTTGGACAGGCTAGATGCAGGAAGATTGTTCCCGATGTTAGGGAAGTCCAGGACAAGGGGTCACAGCTTAAGGATAAAGGGGAATCCTTTAAAACCGAGATGAGAAGAACTTTTTTCACGCAGAGAGTGGTGAATCTCTGGAACTCTCTGCCACAGAGGGTAGTTGAGGCCACTTCATTGGCTATATTTAAGAGGGAGTTAGATGTGGCCCTTGTGGCTAAGGGGATCAGGGGGTATGGAGAGAAGGCAGGTACAGGATACTGAGTTGGATGATCAGCCATGATCATATTGAATGGCGGTGCAGGCTCGAAGGGCCGAATGGCCTACTCCTGCACCTAATTTCTATGTTTCTATGTTTCTATCATCATGGCTGATCATCCACAATCAATACCCCGTTCCTGCCTTCTCCCCATATCCCCTAACTCCACTATCTTTAAGAGACCTATCTAGCTCTCTCTTGAAAGTATCCAGAGAACCTGCCTCCACCGCCCTCTGAGGCAGAGAATTCCACAGACTCGCCACTCTCTGTGAGAAAAATTGTTTCCTCGTCTCCGTTCCAAATGGACTACTCCTTATTCTTAAACTGCGGCTCCTGGTTCACGACTCCCCCAATATCGGGAACATGTTTCCTGCCTCTTGCATGTCCAAACAATCTTATATGTTTCAATAAAATCCTCTCTCGTCCTAAATTCATGAGTATACAAGCCCAGCCACTCCATTCTATCAACATATAACAGTCCTATCATCCCAGGAATTAACCTTGTGAACCCACGCTGCACTGCCACAATAGCAAGAATGTCCTTCCTCAAATTTGGAGACCAAAACTGCACACAACACTCTAGGTGTGGTCTCACTAGGGCCCTGTACAACTGTATAATGACCTTTTTGCTCCTCTTGTTATGCCATTTGCTTTTATCACTGCCTGCTGTACCTGCATGTTTTGTTTCAGTGACTGATGAACAAGGACCAGCAGATCTCGTTGTACTTCCCCTTTTCCAAACATGACACCATTCAGATAATAATCTGCCTTCCTGTTTTTGCCACCAAAGTGGATAACCTCACATTTATCCACATAAACTGCATCTGCCATGTATCTGCCCACTCACTCAACCTATCCAAGACACACTACATCCTCATAGCATCCTCCTCACAGTTCACACTGCCACCCAGCTTTGTGTCATCTGCAAATGTTCTAATGTTACTTTTAATCCCATCATCAAAATCATTAATACATATTGTAAATAGCTGCGGTCCCAGCACTGAACTTTGTGGTACCTCACTAGTCACTGCCTGCCATTTTGAAGGGGACCCGTTTATCCCTACTCTTTGTTTCCTTACTGCCAACCAATTTTCTATCCATGTCAGTACCCTACCTCCAATACCATGTGCTCTAATTTTGCCCACTAATCTCCTGTGGGACCTTGTCAAATGCTTTCTGAAAGTCCAGGTACACTATATCCACTGGCTATCCCTTGTCCATTTTTCTGGTTACATCATCATCCGGTGTTCTAAACCAGGGCATCGGAGATGTCCTCATTTTTTAGGGAACAGGGGTACCCCTCTTCTACTATAAATTAGGCTCTCACCAGGGTCTCTTCTATACCCCGTAACTCTGCTCTTACTCCCCATCCCCCCACTTGTAACAAGGGCAGAGTCCTCTTTGTCCTCTCCTTCCACCCTACCAGCCATCACTTACAACAAATAATCCTCAGACACTTTTGCCACCTCCAACGGGATTCCATCACTGGGCACATCTTCCCATCTCCTCCCCATTCGGCTTTCCGCAGAGACCGCTCCTTCCGTAACTCCCTGGTCAATTTGTTCCTTCCCACCCAAACCACCCCCTCCCCAGGCACTTTCCCTTGCAACTGCAGGAGATGCAACACTTGTCTCTTTACCTCCCCCCTTGACTCCATCCAAGGACCCAAGCAGAGATTCACCTGCACCTCCTCCAACCTCATCTATTGCATCTGCTACTCTAGGTGTCAGCTGCTCTACATCGGTGAGACAAAGCCTAGTCTTGTCGATCGCTTCGCCCAACACCTCTGCTCGATTCGCAAAAACCAGTCTGATCTCCCGGTGGCGCAGCACTTCAACTGCCCCTCCCATTCTGAATCCGACCTTTCTGTTCTGGGCCTCCTCCGTGGCCAGAGTGAGCACCACCGGAAATTGGAGGAGCAGCACCTCATATTTTGCTTGGGTAGATTACACCCCAGCAGTATGAACATTGACTTCTCCAATTTCAAGTAGTCCCTGCTTTCTCCTTCTTTCTCCTCCCCTTCCCAGCTCTCCCACAGTCCACTGTCTCCGCCTCTTCCTTTCTTCATTCCCGCCCCTCCCCCCCCCACCCCCACATCAGTCTGAAGAAGGGTCTTGACCCGAAACGTCGCCTTTTGCCTTCGCTCCATAGATGCTACCTCAGCCGCCCAGTTTCTCCAGCATCTACCTTTGATTTTCCAGCGTCTGCAGTTCCTTCTTAAACAAACACCTTGAGATCAAATATCAGCCTACTATTGATTGGCTGGCCAGGCCTTGGAGCCAAATAGTCTACTCCTGCTTCTAAGGAAATAACTTGAAGTAGAACGGTTAGAGAGAATAGAAAGGAAAGAGATGTAAATAACAGAATGTCATCTATGTGTGTTGTTTTAATTGCATTTTAGTTTAGTTTAGTTTAATTTAGAGATACAGTGTGGAAACAGGCCCTTCGGCCCACCGAGTCCACACCGACCATCAATCCCCGCACATTAATGCTATCCTACACACTCAAGGGACAATTTACACTTATACCAAGCCAATTAACCCACAAACCTGTACGTCTTTGGAATGTGGGAGGAAACTGTGGCTCCAGGAGAAAATTGATGCGGTCACAATGAGAGCGTCAGGATCGAACCCGGGTCTCTGGCGTTCCACTGATGAGGAAGAATGGCAATTCATCTTCAACTGTTGGACAGTAAAGAATTAGCAATCAAATTAAATATGTTTCATTTGCAAAATAATGTACTAAATCTAATGACCAAACTGAATTACTTACTGTACCAAGTCAATTATCTATTATTTGTATTTGACATGAAGAATCCACAATAACCTATATAAACATTGTATAGTTGTAATCAATATCGATACGGATGTTGATTTTTCCTGTGATGAAGCAAAAATAAAATGCCATGGATTCAAATGTGTTTATTGAGGCATAATGTGGAAAGTTAAAGGAATTATGATTACAATAAATCATTTTTCACACAAGATTTATCCAATCATAATAATCAATGACTTGTCAAATAATTCGTTTAAGGATGAATAAGCATTTACTGAAGGCATTGTTGGTTCTTGGCGGTATTAAAAAAAACTATATCAAGAGCAAAATACATTTGCAAAGGAAATGAAGAAGTTCTCAACTATTTGCAGATCCTTCACAAAATGACATAACAAAGCAGATTAAATTGTATGATGACCTATTTAGATGAATTTTCCTAACATCAACGGCACATAATGTCTTTGCATACTTTTTCAGGTAACCCAGATACAGCTGTTTGGGTCATTCTGCAAAAGGCTTAGGGTCAGAACCTATCAATGAAATCATTTGTAGACCAAATTGTAGTTTGCAAAACCAGCTTGAAGTACCACAAGGCTACAAGTTGGCGCAGTGGTAAAGGTGCCGCCTTATAGTGCCAGAGACCCGGGTTCGATCCTGACTATGTATGCGGTCTGTACAGAGTTTGCATGTGCTCCCCGTCACCACGTGGGTTTTCCCCGGGAGCGCTGATTTCCTCCCTCATTCCAAAGACCTACAGGTTTGTGGGTTAATTGGCATTGGTGTCATTACTGTCTCTTCAATATTTTAATTTTATGGGATTTTTCTGACACATATGAAACAATTTTATTCAATATTCTGTCGAAATAAGCAATTGATAACATTGCATTTACCTCAAGAGGTTTGTTTTATGCTGGAGGAGGAAGCAGGAATTGGGAGACATCGCCAATCAATGCTAGAAGTTGAAGCTTATCGAGACTCAGGGCTTCACTTTTCCTAGATCATCGTTGGTTTTTGCATATCTTACATTAATTTGTTCTATGTACCTTCTACATCTCACAAAGGCAGACACAAAATGCTGGAGTAACTCAGTGGGACAGGCAGCATCTCTGGAGAGTAGGTATGGGTGGTTTCAGGACCCTTCTTCAGACCCTTCTATATCTTTAAATTCCCTTTCCCCTGAATCTTATTCTAAAGAAGGGTCTCAACCCAAAACATCACTTCTTCCTTTTCTCCAGAGATGCTGCCTGACTCGCTGAGTTCAAAACAATGTTAATTTAAGATCCCAAAATATCTAATTCACATCAAATATCTGAAAATGTTCTCCTTAAACTTCAAAATAAATTATTGATATAATTACTCATACGCATAGTCATAGTCATAGTCATAGTCAAATATGTTTTGTAACATATGAGGAATAGTCACAGGACTATTATAGCTTAGGCAGTAATATAATTTCTCCACCCTATCTTCCACACTATCATATTCTGTACCATTCTTCTGTGTAACAATTACATTGTGGAAGCCTTATATTAAGATTCTGAATATGATTGCACAACAAGGTGAATTGAGATATTTCAGAGTATTGTAAGACTAACCAAGATCAAAGCAAGAGGTGAGCACAGTGACTTTTCCCACTGGTAAGGGTATGGACATGAGTCAAGAGTTCTTAATTGTCATCTATACTGACAACACAACAACAAAACTCCTTCTTGCAGCAACTTAACAGACACCTATATTACTAAAAGTCTGATCTTGACCGCTTTTGGCTCGCTGTGGCATGATTTCCAAGAGAACGCCGCTACCTATGGACGTCATTTTTGGCCACCTCGCTCAGTCCCCCTCCCCTTTCCGTGACTGGAGGATTTTTCCCATCGATGAAAAATCAGAGAGATATTAATGTTTTAAAATAATTTGCCATTCTCTCTGCTGCCTGCTGGATGGAAGGGGAGGGAATATGGTTGAAACCAGGAAGTGGTGTGCCTCACTCAGTCTCTGCAAGATGGAGTAAGCCAGAGGTTCACGTCTCTCTGAGCTCTGAATAACACTGAACACATGTCTACTCAACTGTGAGTGCCCTAAATGTGGTTTGAAAATGAAAATATGGTTGGGTTGAAGTAAAAATGCACTGCTAATGGCTCTTTGGGTTGAAGTATAAATGCACTGCTAATGGCTCTTTGGGTTGAAGTAAAAATGCACTGCTAATGGCTCTTTGGGTTGAAGTAAAAATGCACTGCTAATGGCTCTTTGGGTTGAAGTAAAATGCATTGCTAATGGCTCTTTGGGTTAAGGAAAAATGCACTGCTAACGTCTCATTGGGTTGAAGCAAAAATGCACTGCTGGTGGCTGGGGGGAGGGGGGGGGAAACTTTTATAATCTTTCCCCTGCACGGAGAACCCGACCTTTCCCTGTCGGGTCTCCGTTGTCGTTGGGGCTGCAACGTGGAGCAGCCTCCAGCAGGAACGTCCTGGGGCTCCAGTCACGGAGCTGCGGAGCTACTCACCATCGTGGAGCTGGCCGTGTCCGGAGCGGGTGGAGCGGTGGTGGCGCGCTGCTGCGACCCGACCCCGGGGTTTGTAGGCTCCAACCGCAGGTCTGGTAGACAGTAACACTGGGAGCCCGTGGGTCCCTGCTGGGAGACCGCTTTTCGGGGCTTCCGCAACGGCGATTTCTCCCGCCCGAGTAGCGAGGTCGAGGATAACCTGGAGCGGGGCCTGACATCATCGCCCGGCGTGGCTTCAACGGCTGCGGGACTTTGCTAGCGCCCGCCCCCGGGGCTCCAACAACAAGACCCGGAGCGCGGCCTTGCAGCATCCGGCGCGGCGTTAATGGCCGCGGGACAATTGTTGTCACCCACCGGGGGCTCTGACTTGGGCTCTGACTTTGACTCTGACATCGGGGGTGAGGGAAGTGCAGGGGAGAGATATGTTTTTTTGCCTTCCATCACAGCGAGGAGGAGATGCGCTGTGATGGATGTCTGTGTAAATTGTGTTGTGTCTTGGGTCTTTTTTTTCTTGTATGTATGACTGCAGAAACAACATTTCACTTGAGCCTCTATGAGGTTCAAGTGACAAATAAATTGTATTGTATTGTATTGTATTGTATTTGGGTTGAAGCAAAAATGCACTGCTGGTGGCTCTTTGGGTTGAAGCAAAAATGCACTGCTAATGGCTCTGGGTTGATGTAAAAATGCACTGCTAATGGCTGTTTGGGGTGAAGTAAAATGCACTGCTAATGGCTGTTTGGGGTGAATTAAAAATGCACTGCTAATGGCTCTTTGGGTTGAGGTAAAAATGCACTGCTAATGGCTGTTTGGGGTGAAGTAAAATACACTGCTAATGGCCGTTTGGGGTGAAGTAAAAATGCACTGCTAATGGCTCTTTGGGTTGAAGTAAAATGCACTGCTAATGGCTCTTTGGGTTGAAGTAAAAATGCACTGCTAATGGCTCTTTGGGTTGAAGCAAAAATGCACTGCTAATGGCTCTTGGGTTGAAGTAAAAATGCACTACTAATGGCTCTTTGGGTTGAAGTAAAAATGCACTGCTAATGGCTTCTTTGGGTTGAAGTAAAAATGCACTGCTAATGGTTCTTTGGGTTGAAGTAAAAATGCACTTCTAATGGTTCTTTGGGTTGAAGTAAAATGCACTTCTAATGGCTCTTTGAGTTGAAGTAAAATGCACTGCTAATGGCTCTTTGGGTTGAAGTGAATATGCACTGCTAATGCCTCTCTCGGGTAAAAAAATGAATTTGGGATTATAAAACGAATATTGAAATTGGTGGAGAGGTGGAATATTGCGTCGGGGGACCAACCGCCCCGTGTGAACAACGGGTCCTACTTAGTCTAGTATAACATAAAGTTTCATGACCTGGAATACAATACTTAGATAATATATAATTAACCAAATATATATATATTAATAATCCCTTTAATAGTTTAAAATACTCCCAATACATGCAAAATAATCCCAATACTCGTGGAATAACAATAGCACTAGAGTTCCAAAGTGCATGTGTTGTGTGATGCACAATGATTGAATGGGTTCCAATCTGAGTTCAGAAAATTCCCATGAAATCTCAATTTCTCATTTATCAACCTGCTTTCCAGTTAAGAATTGCTACTCTTTCAACTTTCAAGACACCCAAGTTATGCATGAAGATCTTTCATACCAGTATGAATTATTTAAGTCATTCATTGAGTAAAATTAAAAGCAAGGAAGAAATGTGTATGTAAAGTTATTTTCCCTGCTTAAACTTCCATCTGCTTTTTTTCAGGTTTCTCAGAACTGGATTGAACAGTCTAAAACTCACTCACAAATTCTGGGAAAGATAAGTTAGGAAAGTGACAGTGACAATGTTATTTAAAAGCACTTACACCTGCTGTTGCACAAGAACTCTCCACTACAGACCACTAGTAAGAATTTAGTATATTTCTTCATCTGTGCTACTGAGCTTGCTGATGAAAAAAGGTTGTGGTGCTTTATCTTTTGAAGATGCTGGATACAATGATATTTTATATGTAGGCCATCCTTCAGCATTAATAGGGGAACCAGCCACTAATATAAACAAAAAACTATCACTGGAACTCCCCTTACCTGACTTCTTCTAAATACTGCATCTGCAATTCCTGATGTGGTCTCCTGTACATCGGTAAGACCAATCGTAGACTCGGTGAGTCAAGAACTATTGGATCTCCTTGTAGCTAATCATTGAACTCCCCTTCCATTCCAATACTAACCTTTCTGTCCTGGGCCTCCTCCATTGCGCGAGTGAGGCCACACACAAACAGGAAGAATAGAACCTCATATTGCACTTATTTAGCTTACAAACCAATTAAATGGTATGCCCACTTAATTCTCCAATTTTAGGTAACCTCAAACGACCTCTCTTCCCCATCCCCTTTCTCCCCACACTACCTCTTTCTTACCCCTCCCTCTCCTTCCGAACCGCCACCTGGACTTGCACCTATTTCTCCTCTCCCTCCCCCTCCTTCATCATTTTTGCTGGCCTCACAATTTGCAACTCCTTCTATCTCACACCTTCTGTTTTTAATCTCTGGTCTTTGTTCTAACCATTTGCTTATTAAAAGCTCCTATTCCTGTGTTCAACTATTACCTGCCATGCTTTGCCCTGCCTCTCCTTTCTCCCAGCTTCCTTCCCCCTCCTACACAGTCTGAAGAAGGTCCTGACCCAAATAGTCACATTCTCCAGAGTTGCTGCTTGACCCACTAAGTTACTCCAGCACTTTGTGCCCTTTTGTGTAAACCACAATCTGTAGTTCCTTGTTTCTATGTCCCTCTGTTTTTTAAACAAAAAAAACATCCGGTTACAAATATCTTCAGTCATATTGTGGTGAATCTTTGTAATTCTTTTCTCCAGAACGCGATTGAGCTTCAGTCATTACATTCATTGAGAACAGAGGATACATTCCAGGATATCAAAGGAATCAAGGGATATAGGAACAGGATAGAAAAATGGCCCCAAGGTATAAGATTGGCATGATGTAAAGAAATGGCAGAGTAGTTGCAAATGGCCAGATGGTTTATTCTTGCTCCTAATTGATATGTTCTTATTATATTACTTCAGAACATCAGGATTAATCTGATTGCATTTACGTGCCTTGTGGTTTATAGCAAAGAAAATACATGATCAGAAATTAGTTTTAAGGGCAGTCCCATTATACGAGTTTACCCAAGAGCTCTCCCGAGTTTAAAAAAAAATTGAACTTGTGGTAAGTATGTAGAATGTACGTAGCAGGTACGTCAGAGCTCGGAATGTCTCTTAGCGGTTCATAACGCTAACGGCAGGTACTCGTGAAAAGCGGTAAGCTCATGAAGTGTTTTCAATTAGTGTGGAGATTGTCCACGAGAGTCCCCGAGTACCTACGAACGGCTATTACCGTAATTCTCCAAGTTCGAATCAGGGGAAATTCGTGAGAACTCCTGAATTACCTCGTACAGTGGGACAGATCCTTAACTCTTTCCACATGCAGGTAGTATGTGACGATAGACAATGCATTGTGCAGGTTTGTGCCTGATGGTTTGATTACGGTGACCTCTTCCATTTCCCAAACCCCTCTCTTGCCAAAGGGTCAGGTTGGCTGCTGGAATAAGGGATATTGTCTGAACAAATTCCTCATGATTTCTGTTAGGACCCTGCATGTGGAGACTATGCAGTATTGAATGAACAAATCATAAACTTTTTGAAAGCAAGTCCTGGCCAAGTGTAAATCCACTTAAGATAACTTTCTACATGCCCAGTATTTTCCAGCTGTAAAGGGAACAAATCCTGCAGCTAACCGTGGGGTTGTAATGACAAGAAGAACAATATATCAGGGGTGCAGTGAAAGTTCTTTAGAGTTGTCTATCAACAAGTTAGTGAGGGAACATTTAGTTGTCTAATTCCTTCCACGTTTCTTTTTGTTATCAGACCCTACAGTCCTACCTTGAAGATGATTTCCGTCAAAAAACAATATTAATATTTCTATCATATTGCATAACTTAAAAATGTTTTAAAACAAAATCAAAGAAAGCACAATACAATACAATACAATACAATACCTTTATTTGTCATTTGAACCTCACATGAGGTTCAAACAAAATTTAGTTTCTGCAGCCATACAATAAAAGAACCAAAAAACACACCAACACTATTCACATAAACATCCATCACAGTGGCTCTCTTCCTCACTGTGATGGAAGGCAAAGTTCTTGTCTCTCCCCTGCATTCCATTTCCCTCCCGAAGTCGAGGTCAAAGCCCACGGCGGGCGCTAGTCCGCGGCAAATTAAGGCCGCGCCAGGCGTTGTAGGGCCCCCCTCCAGGTCACTCTCAACCCCGCAATTCGGGCGGGAGAAGTCGCCGCTGCCGGTGCCCTGCAAAGCAGCCTCCCACCGGGGATCCGCGAGCTCCCGGTGTCACCATCCACTGGAGCCGGGCCGCAGCAACGCGCCACCGCCGCTCTACGCCCCGAAGCCGGCCAGCTCCACGGAGGTAAGTCCGCAGCAGCTCCACAGCAGCTCCACAGGCTCCACAGCTCCACAGCTCCACAGCTCCACAGGCTCCACAGCTCCACAGCAGCTCCACAGGCTCCACAGCTCCACAGCAGCTCCACAGCTCCACAGCAGCTCCACAGCTCCACAGGCTCCGCAGGCTCCTCCACAGCTCCTCCACAGCTCCACAGCAGCTCCACAACTCCACAGGCTCCCCAGCAGCTCCACCGGCTCCACAACTCCACAGCAGCTCCGCGGCTCCACAGCAGCTCCACAGCTCCACAGGATCCACAGCTCCACAGCTCCACAGCTCCACAGACTCCACAGCAGCTCCACAGCTCCACAGACTCCACAGCTCCACAGCAGCTCCACAGCTCCACAGCAGCTCCACAGCTCCACAGGCTCCACAGCTCCACAGCAGCTCCCCAGCTCCACAGGCTCCGTGACTTGAGCCTCCAGGTCGTTCCGGTGGAGGCCGCTCCACGGCGCTAGGCCCCAACGGCAACGGAGACCCGACAGGGAAAAGGTCGGGTCTCCATGCAAGGAAGAGATTAAAAGTTTCCCCCATCCATCCCCCACCCCCCACACATACACATTTAAAAAAAAAAACGCTAAACCGCAACAAACTAAACCCTCAATAGGACAAAAGAAACAAAAAAACACAGACAGACTGAAGAAGCCGCTGCGACACTGGTCTCGCCGCCCACCACACCGGCTTTGGTGAAGAACCTCAAGGGGTTTTGGCCTAAGTTGCAATATCTTGACCACAGCCTGAGTGGGCAAGCTAAACAATAAGACAGAATGGCAGAGAAGCAGATGTGTTGGCTTATGGTCACAGACTGCCCATTTCTTCAGGTCTCCCTTTCACTCATATAGTGTTACCATAAGCCATTGCCCTGTGACAACATAGTATAGGCTAAAAGCAATGGTGATAGTATTGATTTATTATTGTCACGTGTACCAATATAGATTGAAAAGTTTTTGATTGTGTGCTATCAAAATTATTCAGAAAATACTACACATGGATACAATCAAGTGATACACAAGTACAACAGGAATAGCAAAGGGAAAACATATCAGTGCAGAGTACAGCTTTGCAACATTGTAGCATTGCAGTTGCAGATAAAAATACCAAGATTATGACTTCACCTTAGCTTGTGGGAAGACCATTTAGAAGTCAGATAATTGATAAGTCTGATAAGGGTTGCTCAACTAAAGGTGTCAAGTTGCTGCCAGTCACCTGTCAGAGTGGAACAAAACCCATCACTTCCCTCACCAGTCCATTATGCAGGCGTGGGCAGGGCAAGCGGGGGGAGCGCTGTCTAAAAAATTCACACGGTGCAAAGCCAAGATGAAACAGACACACTGCAATGAACAGGAAGGTTAGCGCTGTAAAAAGACGGCTAAAGCACAGTGTACAGTAAGTCCTTTAAAAGGAGGGGGAGAAGGGGGGAGCAGGAGTGGAGACAACTTTTGTGGAGAAACCAGAGATACACGGCTGTGAAGCTCGGCGGACATTTAACCTGTCGTTTATCCTTAGGTTCTGAAAACTACTGCTTACCTTTTTTTCCCCCAATGAGCCAATGAAATTCACCAGTCAGCACCAGCTACAACCTACAAGAACCTCCGAGAACCTTCGATCTCCTGGCAACCCATTAGGACCTCCTGGTGAACCACCTACGGCTCAAGAATTCTCACTACTCTCCATGGCGGCTTCATTCTAGTCGCCACTAATTTTTCAACATGTTGAAACATTCACGGCGACCATAATGAGGCCGCGACTAGTTCCCAGAATGCAGGAACTCCACACAACCACGAAGGCGACTCCCCAGCAACCACCTGCAAACATGTGGCGATCATGTGGCCACTGCTTAATCTCCTGCAGTCGCCTAAAAAGTCGCCTAAGTGGGACAGGCCCATTAATGTTTTCCCTTCCCAAAGCCACAAACCTGCATGCCAAGAACAAATAAGAGACCTTTCTGAGATAGAGTCTGTACCTCATTTCTTCTCACTTGACAGAGACAAGCAAAGAGTTAATGTAGATTAAAAATGTCTTCAACTATTTGTTATCATTTTTAAAAATGACTCAATTTGGCAGAGAGAATACAACTGTGAAAGATGGTGGTCCAGTGGACATTGGGAATGCACATGTTACACAGATGAATATTTTTAGATTTCAGATTTTCCCTAATCAGAGGAAAGACATTCTTGCCATACAGAGAAGGTTCACCGGACTAATTCCTGGGATGGCAGGACTTTCATATGAAGAAAGACTGGATAGACTCAGCTTGTACATGCATTAGAATTTAAATGCATTTCGGGGGGATCTTATAGAAACTTACAAAATTCTTATGGGCTTGGACAGGCTAGATGCTGGAAGATTATTCCCGATGTTGGGGAGGTCCAGAACAAGGGGTCACAGTTTAAGGATAAGAGGGAAATCTTTTAGGACCGAGATGAGAAAATCATTTTTTACACAGAGAGTGGTGAATCTGTGGAATTCTGTGCTAGATTTAAGAGGGAGTTAGATGTGGCCCTTGTGGCTAAAGGGATCAGGGGGTATGGAGAGAAGGCAGGTATGGGATATTGATTTGGATGATCAGCCATGATCATATTGAATGGCGGAGCAGGCTCGAAGGGCCGAATGGCCTACTCCTGCACCTATTTTCCATGTTTCTATGTTTCTATGTTTAAATGGCATAGTGTAGCTGAGCAAATAAGTAACTTGTCTGGGAAGGCAAAATCTTGGAGGAAAAGAAAATCATTGTGGAAATTAAAGTTCCAAGTAGCAATAATTTCATCAATAAACAATTTAAATCTTCAAAGGGTTAGCTGTTCCCATACAAAAAACAATTACCTGAAATTATGCCACACATCTTCAAAAAGAAGAGGTTAAAATATATTAAAGCTAAGAATAGAAATTGTTCTTTTCTCAGAAGTAGTCTTTATACTCATTGAACTGAAATCTTCCAACAGTGGAAAATCACATACTCTTTACTTTCTGTTTGCATTTTGACTGTCATTGTATTTGCAAATCCTTACCATCACTGTTGATAATGTCATTGGCTTCAAATTGTCTAATGCAAGGGCACGGGGAATTTGGGACTTTCTTTGAACAGGTATCCTTTGATTTACAAATGTACAACTTGTGAATTTTTATTTTAATGCCATTGATTTGGGGGGGGGGGGTACATTTCTTCAATTCATTAATCTATCTTTCACTATGAGGAATAAATAGAGTGTCACTGTCCAAAGACATCTTAGAATAAAGGGGAGGTCATTTAAGACTGAGGTGAGAAAAAACGTTTTCACCAAGAGTTGTGAATTTATGGAATTCTCTTCCACAGAGGGCAGTGGAGGCCATGTCACTGAATGGATTTAAGAGAGAGTTAGATAGAGCTCTAGGGGCTAGTGGAGTCAAGGGGTATGGGGAGAAGGCAGGCACGGATTATTGATAGGGGACGATCAGCCATGATCACAATGAATGGCGATGCTGACTCAAAGGGCCAAATGGCCTCCTCCTGCACCTATTTTCTATGTTTCTATGTTTCTACAACAATATATTGCACCAAAATATACAGGTCCCAATCATTTCAATTTTCCAAAATTTGACTTTGAAGAACAATTTCCAGGAGTGCAAAATTTCCTAATTCAAAGAATGGTTGTATCTGTATAAAAATCCCTCTGTAGCCTCATTTCACCAAATGTAACAACTTCTATTCCCATTGCCTAAATAATCTTTTTTTTTTGTGTGTTCTAGCTTATTTTGAAATAGCTTGGGGTTGTGGGATACCGTTGAAAAATTAGAGCCAGATATTTTTTTAGAGCTAAATTAAATAACCATTCAACATCTAAGGAAGGTAGAGTTTGGATTATTTTTTTTTTGTCCTAACAGCTATTGATGAAAGCTTAGTTATTCCTTTTCAAATGAAGAATGATAAGCTTTAATTAACCAAGGGAACAAGGGGCAAGACTAGACCAAACAGACCACAACTTTTCCTTTGTTCCTGCTTGTCTTCTAATTGTTCAACTGCAGATGCTGGAAAATCGAAGGTAGACCAAATTTCTGGAGAAACTCAGCGGGTGCGGCAGCATCTATGGAGCGAAGGAAATAGGCAATATTTCGTGCTGAAACGTTGCCTATTTCCTTCGCTCCATAGATGCTGCCGTACCCGCTGAGTTTCTCCAGCAATTTGGTCTACCTGTCTTCTAATTGTGCCAGACCCAGCAACCACATTGGGGATATCTTTAGGACTTCCTTTTTAAACCTTCTGCTTTCTTATTTCCTGATCTTTAAAAGGCTTTTCAAAACCCAACTTCAATTATGAAATTTCTGTGTTTGAACAGTTAAGGTCGTGGCACATATAGGTACCAATGACATAGGCAGAACAAGAGAAGACTTCCTGAAAGGAGAATTTAGGGAGTTAGGAAGAGAGTTAAGGAGAAGGACTGCAAAAGTAACAATCTCGGGATTACTGCATGTGCCACACGACAGTGAGAGTAGGAATGGAGTGAGGTGGAGGATAAATGCATGGTTGAGGTACTGGTGCAGAGGGCAGGGATTCAGGTTTCTGGATCATTGGGACCTCTTTTGGGGAAGGTGTGACCTGTACAAAAAGGACGGGTTGCACTTGAACCCGAGGAGGACCAATATCCTGGCGGGGAGATTTGCAAAGGCTACTGGGGAGACTTTCAACTAGAACGGTTGGGGGGAGGGACTCAAATAGAGAAATCTAGTGTGTGAGGCAGGAGGCCGAGAAGGAAGCACTCAGACCCAACATGTAGGGGAAAAAGAAGAAAAAGATAATAAACAGAGAAAAAGTGGAGGTGGGTTTCTTAAATATGTATATTTTATTGCTAGGAGCATTGTATGAAAGGTGGATGAGCTTAGAGCCTGGATTGACACCTGGAAGTATGATGTTGTGGCGATTAGTGAAACATGGTTGCAGGATGGCTGTGATTGGAAACTAAATAATCCAGGATTTCGTTACTTCAGGTGTGATCGAATTTGAGGGGCAAGAGGTGGAGGTGTTGCATTGCTTGTCAGGGAAGATATTACAGCAGTGCTTTGGCGGGGTAGAGTAGAGGGCTCATCTAGGGAGGCTATTTGGGTGGAACTGAGAAATGGGAAAGGTGTAGCAACACTTATGGGGGTGTATTATAGACTGCCTAATGGGGAGCGAGAATTGGAAGAGCAAATATGTAAGGAGATAGCAGATATTAGTAGTAAGCATAAGGTAGTGATTGTGGGAGATTTCAATTCTCAACACATAGACTGGGAGACACATTCTGTAAAGGGGCTGGACGGTTTGGAGTTTGTAAAATGTGTGCAGGATAGTTTTTGGCAGCAATACATAGAGGTACCTACTAGAGAAGGGGCTGGACCTCCTGTTAGAAAATTAGACAGGTCAGGTGGTGGAGGTATGTGTTGGGGAGCACTTTGGGTCCAGTGATCACAATACCATTAGTTTCAAAATAATTATGGGGAAGGTCAGAACTTGACCAAGGGTTGAGATTTTTGATTGGAGAAAGGCTAACTGTGAGGAGATGCAAAAGGATTTAAAAGGGGTGAATTTGGACATTTTGTTTTATGGGAAGGGTGTTGAAGAGAAATGGAGGACATTTAAAGCTGACATTTTAAGTGTACAGAATCGTTATGTCCCTGTTCGGTTGAAACGAAAGAGTAATAATTGGAAAGAGCCATGGTTTTCAAGGGAAATTGGACAAAGTTCGGAAAAAGAGAGAGGTCTACAATAATTATAGGCAGCATGAAGTAAATTAGGTGCTCGAGGAGTATAAAGAATGTAAAATTAATCTTAAGAAAGAAATTAGAAAAGCTAAAAGAAGATATGACATTGCTTTGGCAAGTAAGGTGAAAGTAAATCCAAAGAGTTTCAACAGCTATTTTAATAGCAAAAGGATAATGAGGGATACAATTGGTCCATTAGAGATTCAGAGTGGGCAGCTGTCTGCAGAGCCAAAAGAGATGGGGGAGATATTGAACAATTTATTTTCTTTGGTATACACCAAGGAGAAGGATATTGAATTATGTGAGATAAGGGAAACAAGTAGAGTAGCTATGGAAACTATGAGATTCAAAGACGAGGAAGTACAGACACTTTTGAAAAATATAAAAGTGGATAAGTCTCCAGGTCCTGACAGGATATTTCCAAGGACATTGAGGGAAGTTAGTGTAGAAATAGCAGGGATTATGACAGAAATATTTCAAATGTCATTAGAAACGGGAATGATACCGGAGGATTGGCATACTGCGCATGTTGTTCATTGTTTAAAAAGGGTTCTAAGAGTAAACCTAGCAATTATAGACCTGTTAGTTTGACGACAGTGGTGGGCAAATTAATGGTAAGGATATTTAGATATAATATATATATAAGCATCTGGATAAACAGGGTCTGATTAGGAACAGTCAACATGGATTTGTGCCTGGAAGGTCATGTTTGACTAATCTTCTTGAATTTTTTGAAGAGGTTACTAGGGAATTTGATGAGGGTAAAGTGGTGGATGTTGTCTATATGGACTTCAGTAAGGCCTTTGAAAAGGTTCCACATGGAAGGTTGGTTAAGAAGGTTCAATTGTTGTGTATTAATGGTGGAGTAGCAATATGGATTCAACTGTGGCTGAATGGGAGATGCCAGAGAGTAATGGTGAATGGCTGTTTGGCAGGTTGGAGGACGGTGACTAATGGGGTGCCTCAGGGATCTGTGTTGGGTCCACTGTTGTTTGTCGTATACATCAATATCTGGATGATGGTGTGATAAATTGGATTAGTAAGTATGCAGATGATACTAAGATAGGTGGTGTTGTGGATAATGAAGTCGATTTTCAAAGTCTATAGAGAGAATTAGGCCATTTGGAATAGTGGGCTGAAAGATGGCAGATGGAGTTTAATGCTGATAAGTGTGAGGTGCTACATCTTGGCAGGACAAATCAAAATAGGACATACATGGACATACATGGTAAATGGTAGCAAATTGAGGAATGCAGTTGAACAGAGGGATCTAGGAATAACTGTGCATAGTTCTCTGAAGGTGGAATCTCATGTAGATAGGGTGGTAAAGGAAGCTTTTGGTGTGCTGGCCTTTATAAATTAGAGCATTGAGTATAGAAGTTGGGATGTAATGTTAAAATTGTACAAGGCATTGGTGAGGCCAATTCTGCAGTATGGTGTACAATTTTGGTTGCCAAATTATAGGAAATATGTCAACAAAATAGAGAGAGTACAGAGGAGATTTACGAGAATGCTGCCTGGGTTTCAGCACCTAAGTTACAGAGAAATGTTGAAAAAGTTAGGTTTTTATTCTTTGGAGCGCAGAAGGTTAAGGGGGTCTTGATAGAGGTCTTTAAAATTATGAGAGGAGTTGACAGAGTTGACGTGGATAAGCTTTTCCCACTGAGAGTAGGGAAGATTCAAACCAGAAGACATGATTTGAGAATTAAGGGACAGAAGTTTAGGGGTAACATGAGGGGGAACTTCTTTACTCTGAGAGTGGTAGCTCTGTGGAATGAGCTTCCAGTGGAAGTGGTGGAGGCAGGTTCGATTTTATAATTTAAAAATAAATTGGATAGTTATATGGATGGGAAAGGAATGGAGGGTTATGTTCTGAGTGCAGGTAGATGGGACTAGGTGAGAGTAAGTGTTCAGCATGGACTAGAAGGGCCGAGATGGCCTGTTTCCATGCTGTAATTGGTATATGGTTTTCTGGTTAAATGCAGTAATGCAGACATAAAACGTAATTTAAAATATATTGCAAAGATCATTTGTTGGGCAGTTCAAACAGGAAAAAAACAAGATATTTGATGTGATTATTTTGAAACAATCTGCTGTGATCCTGTTTGACAATTTATCAAGAGGCATTGTCTGCATCACCGATTTTAAATGAAGCCGGTGAAGACTCACTGTAAAGGTGCACTCTCAGTGCAACAGTGAGTGTGTGATAATGATTGATAGCAGCTGCAATATCTTACCTTTTTTCATGAAATTCACTGAAGCATTAGATTAATATGAATGAAAACTCAAATTAGAATTTCAGATAAATCTAACTTTCAAAAGCAAGCCAAATTGAACCAAGAGATTTGTCTTAAAGATTTTTTTTAAGTATGTGACCCTCACCGGAGTCAAAACACATTCAAAAAAGGAACAATATTGACGTTATATGCTTCGTAACACTGGACAATAAACTATGCCAAAATCAACCAGCAGCAACGAATAATATTCACACCAGGAACTCCAACAGATTTAGGTTTTAAAGATTTTGTGTTAGATTTGGACCAACTTTGCTCAGTTTGTTTCCATTTCAATCATTCTATGTTAAAACACAGGCCACCTGAATTCCAGACTTCTGGAAACCTGATAGGTAAAAGGTCAGGTGAGCTTAATCTTTAAGTGCCTTTAAAACATTGGATGTCTCAGATTAAAACATTGGATGTCAACAAATTATTCTTAGTTTGCAATTGATTTACTCTCATTTCCTCCACCCCTTCCTCCACTATTATATGACAATATAATGTTGTACAGTACTTCCACGTTCTGACGTATGCACCTTGAGGAAGGAACCTACAGATAGTGTTGGTGTTTCCCTGCGAAAGCTATCATTGTTCTTCTTCATGATAGACTGTTGCCTTGTGTAGGAAGGAATTATGTTTTATCTCCGTACCCTGTATCTGGTTCTACACAGATAGGCACAGACCCAAAGTATAATAGCTCGTAGATCTTTGTTTTTTTTAACCGGTGCACTCTGTTAAAGCTTTTAATAAACCGGCTTGTTCGAGGGACTCGCCACTGATCTATGAGCTGTTGTACTTTGTGTCTGGGCCTATCTGAGTAGAGCCAGATACAGGGTATGGGTATTGCACAAAATTCCCTCCTACAGTTTAGATGGTAACTGTTTTAGGCTTCATTCCTACCTCAGATTACAATCATGCTTAGATTCCAGTATATTTGATATGCTGAGCCTAACGTCCTGTTTCTGTGCTGTATGACTATAATTCTATACACTCCAAATCGTCAAACTTTCCTAATTTTCTAAGTGTAAATGCAATGCTTTTATCTGGTATAAGCTGAAACCCCCCCCATTAATATTAACATAAATAAATTTTATAAAACTCCTCCAATTATCTTTCCTGAGGAAGCTGAGGCAGCATAATCTGCCACAGGCAATGATGGTCCTATATATAGTACAGAAACAGTCCCTTGGGCTCAGCATTTCCATGCCACAGCAAAGTACTAACCAATACTAATCCTATTTCATAAAATGTAGTGGAAACTTATCACAGGTATGGGGACAATCATACCTCGAAGGATGTTCAGAGGTAACATGATTTTTTTAAGGCAGACCAATCAATTTTAAATTTAGTTTAGTTTGAAGACATAGCATGGAAACAGGCCCTCTGGGTCACTGAGTCAGTGCTGGCTCAGGGGCTCAAACTCCGCACAGATAGCACCCCCCATGGTCAGGATCGAACACAGGTCTATGGCATTGTAAGTTAACAACTCTGCCCCTGCATCGTTGTGCCACCCAGATTCTGCAAGATTCTGTACTGCTGGACAATTATCCAGGCAGTGGCTGGTCGCATAGCAGCCCAAAACTCAGCCTTAATCTTCGAGTTTTGCTGACCCAGGAGAAAATTGTGCAAATGATGTTGATAATTCATTATATACCAATTGAACTAATTTCATATTCCTAACATTCTTTTTATTTTGCATATATGCGCAACGTGAAACTGCAAATAAAATAAATGTGCTACGGGTGCACACAGTAAATTCTGTTTCATTTCCAATAACACTTGACTGTGGTTTATGGAAACTTTTTGTTAAATGAATAAATTTCAATAGAAAATAGTTTACAAAAAGCCAAATAGAAGCATGTCAGTGAAATTAAAAGATATTAAGCAGAGAGGAAATGGAATGTTTTGCTTTATAATTTTATCTTATATTACTAAAAGTCTGTTCTTGACCGGTTTTGGCCATCTGTGCTGCGATTCCTGAAAGAACGCTGCCACCTACGGCCGTCATTTTTGGGTACCTCGCTCAGAGCCCCCCTCCGCCGCAAGTGTGCTGATCATTTTGCCCATGGATGAAAAATGACAGAGATATTAATGTTTTTACAAAATTCCCAATTCTCACTGCTGTCCCTCCTGCAGGGAGGGGGAGGGACTATAAAACCATGAAGTGGTGT
Source organism: Leucoraja erinaceus (assembly GCF_028641065.1). Taxonomy (NCBI): domain Eukaryota; kingdom Metazoa; phylum Chordata; class Chondrichthyes; order Rajiformes; family Rajidae; genus Leucoraja; species Leucoraja erinaceus. The sequence continues at coordinate 35,710,500 of NC_073382.1, read as the reverse complement.
GCCTCAATCAGTCTATGCAAGTGGTGTGCCTCAATCAGAGCACTGAATGACACTGAACAAATGTCTCCACAGCTATGAGTACCCATAATGTGGTTTTAAAATGAAAATATGGTTGGTTTGAGGACAAAAGCACTGTCTGCGAATGGTTGTTTGGGGGGTTTGGGTTGAAGTAAAAAGGCACCCTCTCTCTCCGCACCTGTCTCCCTATCCCTCTCTCTTTCTCTCTCTCTCTCCCCCCCTGTCTCTCCCCCTTTCTCTCTCTCTCTCTCACTCCTCTCTCTCCCCAACTCTCTCCCCATCCCCCCTCTCCCCCATCACCCCCTTTCCTCCCCCTCGCTCTCTCCCCATCTCCTCTCCCCCCCATCTCCTCTACCCCCCTCTCCATCTCCTCTCCCCCCTCTCCTCTCTCCCCTCTGCTCTTCCCCTCTGCTCTTCCCCTCTCCTCTCCCCCCTCTCCTCTCCCCCTCTCCTCTCCCCCCCTCTCCACTCCCCCCTCTCCCCATCTCCTCTCCCCCCCTCCTCCTCTCCCTCCCTCCTCCTCCTCTCTCCTCCTCCTCTCTCCCCCCTCCTCTCACCCCCCCCCCTCTCTCCCCCCTCTCCTCCCCCCCCTCTCCCTCCTCTCCTCTCCCCCATATCCCCTCTCCTCTCCTCTCCCCCCTCTCCTCTCCCCCCTCTCCACTCCCCCCCCCCTGTCCCCCATCTCCTCTCCCCCCCTCTCCCCCCTCTCCCCCTCTCCTCTCTCCCCCCTGCTCTCCTCCCCTCTCCTCTTCCCCCTCCCTCTCCCCTCCTCTCCCCCCCTCCTCTCCCCCTCCTCTCTCCCCCTCCTCTCTCCCCCTCCTCTCTCCCCCTCCTCTCCCCTCTCCCTCTCCTCTCCTCCTCCCCCTCTCCTCCCCCCCCCTCCTCCCCCTCCCTCCCCCCTCTCCTCTCCCCCCCTCCCTCTCCCCCCCCTCCTCTCCCCTCCTCTCCCCCCCTCTCCTCCTCCCCCTCTCCTCTCTCCCCCCTCTCCTCCCTCTCCCCCCTCTCCTCTCCCCCTCTCCTCTCCTCACCCTCTCCTCCCCCCCTCCCCTCCCCTCCTCTCCCCTCCCCCATCCCCTCTCCTCCCCTCCCCCCCTCTCCTCTCCCCCCTCTCCTCTCCCCCCCTCTCCCTCCCCCCTCTCCTCCCCCCCTCCCCCCCTCTCCTCCCCCCCCTCCCTCTCCCCCATCCCTCTCTCCCCTCCCTCTCCCCCCTCCCTCTCCTCCCCCCCCTCTCCTCTCCCTCCCCTCTCCTCCCCCCCTCTCCCTCCCCCCCTCTCCTCCCCCCTTTCCTCCCCCCTCTCCTCTCACTCCTCTCATCTCCCCCCCTCTCCCCTCCCCCGCTCTCTCTCCCCCCCTCTCTTTTTCCCCTCTCCTCCCCTCCATCCCCTCCCCCACCGTCCCTCCCCTAAACCCCCCTCCCCTCCACACACACCTACTCCCTTCCATCCACCCTCCCTCTTCTCCTCCTCTCCACCCCCCTATCCCTCTTGCCCCTCTCTCTGTGTCTCTGCCTCTTCCTCTGTCTCTGCCCCTTCTCTCTCTGCCCTCACTCTCTAACCCCCCCCCCCCCCCCCCTCTCTAGATGTGACTGCAAGTTGGGGGCTATGCGTCAGTAGATTGGGTGGTTATGGGGTAAAAGGAGCAAATTAATAATATTAATATAATATCAAGGGGGGTAATTAGCGTGAGTGCGGGGGGAGGAGGGGGGGGTAGTTAGTGTGTGTGATGCTGCATGCCGCCCCCCCCCCCCCCCAACCGCAAGTTGGGGAACTGACCCAATGGGTCTGCACTTGGTCTAGTAATCTATATAATTAAAAGTCTCATCTTGACCACTTCCTGTCTGCGCTGTATATTTATTTTAGAAAAACATTACCATATATCGCTATGTTCTTTGGCCATCTTACTCAAAGTGCTCCTCCGCTGAGCAGGCCCTGAGGATTATTCCCATTGATGAAAAATAAAAAGGTTATGAGTATTAAAAGGGGAGGACTATAAAACCCTGGATGCCTGAACATGACTCAGTCACTCTGCAAGATCATGAAGGAGAGGCCATGACTCTCATTCTAGGCTGTGAATCAACTGAACTGTCAGTCTGCAATGTACTTGCAATAAATAATTTCTTAGCCCTTAATGAAAATGAAATGAGTTGTTTGACATGGCCTGCCCTGTGCTTGAAACTGCAATAGCAATGGAAGTGAAGTGAAAATGCATTGAGCTGTTTGGCTTAGACTGCCCTGTGTTTGAAACTGCAATGGAAGTGAAGTGAAAATGAAATGAGCTGTTTGGCTTGGCCTGCCCTGTGCTTGAAACTGCAATGGGAATGGAACTGAAATGAAAATGCAATCAGCTCTTCGGCCTGTCCTGCTTGAAACTGCAATGGCAATGGAAGTGAAATGAAAATGCAATGAGCTATTTAGCCTGCCCTGTGCTTGAAATGAAATGGAAATGAAATTAAATGAGTTGTTTGGCCTGCCTGAAACCACAAATTTCAGCTCACAAGCCCCCTATTAGCCAAGAAACCAGTCCCTTTTGCCCAAAATGCCCATATTAACCCAGGAGGAGCATTTTGGCCCATCATGCCTGGGCTAGCCCAGGAGGAGCCCCTTTGGCCCATATTAAGTATTCCCCTTGCAAGTATTAAACCTCACACCAGTATTTTTCTCCCTCCCTTCATTGGCTCCAATTTGAGATCCATCCAGACTTACACACACTTCTCTCTCACAGATTCTCTCGCCTGTTTTGGGCAGAATTTCTGGCAGTTTCTGAGCTGCCAGCCCACCAGGCCTGAGTGACTGAGCTGCCAGCCCACCAGGCCTGAGTGACTGAGCTGCCGGCCCAAGAATCCATTCGGCCCACAATGTCCCTACTAGCCCTCTGGAAACCAGTCCCTTTGGCCCGCAACACCCATACTAGCGCTCCAGAAAGCCTCTCCCACCCCCCACTGGCCACACACCAATATTGGAATTGGTGGAGAGGTGGAATATTGCATTGGGGGACCTACCCTCCCATGTGAACATGGGACCTAACGGGTCCCACTTAGTCTAGTGTAAGTCTATATGTTGGTATTATATTTATGAGTTAATGAGTAACATGATAGTGATAAGTTATGCATGGTGTTTGAGTAGTTTTACTAATACTAATAACATTTTATGTATCTGTGTGGGATGGGTTAAAGAAAATTGATTTGCCTAAAATGCTGCTGAATCTGCTGTTTGTGATTAAACAGACAATACCATTCTCTCAACAGCATCTTTTGTTTCCCTTCCTTCCCCCAGCTCCCTCAGCTCAACTTCCTTTAATGATAATGCATTCCAAGTCAGGGCATGACTTCTATCCTTCCATTTCTCTTGTCCTCACCAAAGTACTTTTGTTCATGCTTTCTGCCTTCTCAGCACAAATCCAATTACACAGGGGGCACGTTGGCAGAGCAGTAGAGTTGCTGCCTTACAGTGCTTGCCGCGCCAGAAATCTGGGTTCGATCCTGGCTATGGATGCGTGTGTCTGTACAGAGTTTGTACGTTCTCTCCGTGACCTGCGTGGGTTTTCTCTGAGAACTTTTGTTTCCTCCTACACTCCAAAGACATACAGGTTTGTAGGTTAATTGGCTTGGTATATTAAAAAAATGTAAAAATTGACCTTAGTGTAGGATAGTATTAATGTGCAGGGATCGCTGGGCGGTGCGGACTAGTTGGACCGAAGGACTCTGTATCTCTAAAGTAAATTAAAAACTGCTAAACACCCACTTCCCAGCGTTCCTTGCTATGTAAATAGTCACTTGCCCTCAAGTGTCATTTTCCTTGTGTTGAATGATGTGATTGTACCTACTTCCTATAATAAACAAAATGTTTGGTTCTACTGCTCTCTAAAATACAGCACCCTTCCTCTCCCACGTTGTTTAATAATGTGCCTGAACACCGCCGACTCTTATCTGTACTCCGGCCACCTGCGTGCCGCGACCATTAACTCCACTGATCCTTTCCTCTCCCTCGGCCGGAGCTGTCGAGTCACCAGAGTTTTAGGCCCATTTGCAGGCCGGGAGCCTCCATGCTGCTGGCTCCAACAACACCATGTGGCTGAATCCCCTCCTGACCCTCCTAGTTCCCACTGCTCCCCACTTTCAACAAAGAACCTCAGGAAAGTCACCACTGGATCCAGCTGTCCTTCTCCTTACTACATCCATGATGCTTTTCCTAGCCCAACCCTTACACTATCCCTCACATTCCCCTCCCATCTTAGGACCCATCATACCCATGCTGTACCTATCCAGAGCCTCCCTCCACTCTACTGCCCCCTCTGACACCAGCCCTCACTTCTGTTGTGTTTTCACCATTTCCCCCTGACCTCCTCTTTCTGATAAAGAATTGTTCCAGATATGGCTTCCTGCATCGGTGAGACCAAATGTGCACTCGACAACCATTTTGCTGAACACTTGTACTTGGTCTGCCAAAGTCCACTGCATCTGCTGGTGCCATCTCCCCTTTCCAATCACATACTTACTCTTCTGTCCTGGCCTCCTCCATGTCAGGATGAGACCACACACAAATTGGAGGAACAGCACCTCATATTCCACTTCGATAGCTTACAACCCAACGGTGTGAAAAATCGATTTGCCAATTTTAGGTAAGCTCGAACAACCCCCTCTTCCTTCCACTTTATTCTCCACACCTTCCATTTGTCCGCACCCCTACTCCCTTACAGTCGAGGAAGATTTGCAATTTAGGTCTGTAATCTACACCACAGATGGGACAGGGCATGTTTACAGAACAGGCTGTTGGGTAATATGGGAGGTGCTTTGTTTTTTCTCACATTTCTGTTGAGCTTTCACATGTTCCAGGTGAAGAGGCTTATGTTTATTGATCCATTCTCTATGAATCTTGGCTGTGAGCACTCATTTGTGATGAATTCTCATTGGTCAGTGAGTTGGTACATTTTTTTACGAGACCTTTGAAATCATCTTTGAATTGTTTCCTTCTCTCGATGTGACAGAGTTTGCAAGGAATGTGAAGAACCTGAATTGCCCAACCAGCCTAACTGTGTATAATTAAATCTACAATACTGGAAATGTTGGTCTGGGAGAGAATGCTGATGTTGAGTTACTTGCCTTGTAATGAATTGATGTCATGCCAATCAAGATGTCACATCTACACTAGTCCCACCTGCCTGTGTTTGGCCCAAATCCCTCTAAACCTTTCCTAACCATTTGGAGAGAGCATTGGTGGCATTTCTTCAATACTTTGTGGTACCTGTAGTCATTGCTGCAGCTTAATAACTGACCTTGGTTCTGAAGTGGAGGTTTTGTTGGTTGAATAGTTTCCAATTGTCCTAAAAAATGTGTTGGAGGTAAGGTGTAGCATTGCAGTGTTAGGGCAGGAACCCATCCTTGCTTGATTCAACTCTGCTTAGGGATCAGATTTGTCAATGACCATTTAGACAGCAGACAGCTGTATACAAGCAGCAACTGAAGAAATTACCTCCAGAGGTGAGGATTGTACAGAACTGGTCGGGGGAGGCTGAGGAACAACTTCAGGATTGCTTGGAATCTGTAGACTGGGCAATGTTCAGGGACTCGGCAACAGACCTTAATGAATATGTCACAGTGGTTAAAGGCTTCTTAAGGAAATGTGAGGAGGACTGCGTTCCAACAAAAACCTTCCCAGTGTTTCCTAACCAGTGGCCTTGGATGAAACATGAGATCCGCATTCTTCTGAAGACCAGATCCTGGCCATTCAGGCCTGGCGATGCAGATAAGAAGTCCAGATACGGCCTTGGTAAGGCCATCAAAAAGGCCAAAAGGGACTTCTGCACTAAGCTGGAAGATGAGACGGATGTTCGGCAACTGTGGCAGGGCTTGAATGCCATCACACCCTACAAGGCAAAATCAAGAGGCAACTCAAACGACAACGAAGCATCACTCCGTGACAAGCTCAATGCGTTCTTTGCACGGTTCAATAGGGAGAACACTGATGTGCCTTCCTGAGCCCCCATTCACCCCGATGGTATTACAGTCACAGGCACAGAGGTCGACGTCAGAAGATCCTTTAGGGGGGTGATCAATCGGAAAGCGCCTGGACCTGATGGTGTTTCAATTCGAGTTTTCAAGACCTGTGCAGACCAACGGGCAGGAGTTTTTACAGATATTTTCAACCTCTCACTTATGAGGTCTGAGGTTCCCACCTGCTTTAAGAGGGCATCAATAATACCGGTGCCCAAGAAGAGTAAGGTAAGTAACATCAACTCCTACCTCGACAAGAACCTCGACCCACTACAGTTCGCATACCACCACAACAGGTCAACGGAGGATGCAATTTCACTGGCTCTCCACTCTGCATTAGACCACTTGGACAATAGAAACACTTACATCAGGCAGTTGTTTATAGACTACAGCTCGGTGTTTAATACTATCATCCCTTCCAAAGTCAAAGTCAAGCCAAGCTGGCCATCCGCGAGTCAAGGCGGCAGACGGTGGAGGGCTCTACCCGAGCGGGCTGCCTGCCCCTTTTCCGGGGATACGTCCGTGCCTGGGTGGAAATAGGAAGGGAATACGCCCTTTCTACGGGCACCCCGAAGGAGATCTGCGACCGCTGGGCACCGAGGGGGGTTGAATGTATCCTGGACAAGGATTGCAATATAGTTGTATAGCAGTTGCTTAACATATTTGTTCATCTTGTATTATGGTGGTGTTTTATGGTTCCGCCCCTTGCCATCCCCCCCCCCCCCCCCCCCCCCCCTCCCCCCCCCAACGCATTCACTCCATCCCCACTCAACCCCCACCCACCCACTCTTCGTGACTCTCCGGCGGCGCAACCATTCCAGCCCATTGGGTTCCCATTGTGGTGTAGAACACGCAGGCATTACTGCACGGGCTCAACTGACGGGCACAGCAAGTAGAAAAGGTATTTATTAAAGCTTAAAATGTGACTAACTCTAATAATATAACAACATTTTAAATATTAAAGATGAGATTTATTCAGTTCAGTTCTTTCTTGTTGTGTCTCTTGTAGAATTATGCAGCCGGGCGAGGGGGACAGTTTCAGGCGGGCCCTGTCCAGGACCGGAGGGGAGGGGGGGGTGTGAGGGGCCTACCACTGCAATGGCCTACCATTACCACTGACTACCGCTGCCACTGCCTACCCCTGCTGCTGCCGTGGCCTACCCCTGTCGATGCCTACCGCTGCCGCACCCCACCAGCTTCAGGCAGGGCCCGGTGAGGAGCATCCTGCAGCTGGGGACGGCTTCGGGCGGGGACCGTTGGTGGTGTGCATCCTGCAACAGGGGGATGGGGCTGGGGTGGTGGGTGTGTGGGTAGGGGGGTTGTGGAAGAGTGGGTGTGGGGGGAGAGGAGGGGGAGTGGTGGGGTTGTGGGGGGAGGGGGTGTGGGGGTGTGTATGGGGGTGTGGGTGGATGGGTGGTGTGGGGGCAGGGGTGTGTGTGGGAAGGGTGTGTGAGGGGTTAGGTGGGTGTGGGGGTTAGGTGGGTGTGGGGGGAGGGGGTTGTGATGGAGTGTGGGAGGGAATGTGTGGGGGAGGGTGGTGTAGGGAATGGGTGGTGTGGGGGGAGGGGGGTGTGGGGGAAGGGGCAGGGGGGAGAGTGTGGAGGGGGGGGGATATGTGAGGGGGGTGGTGTGTGTGGGAGGGAGGGGTGTATGGTGGAGGGGGGGGTGGATGTGTGAGGGGGGGGGGGAGCAGTGTGTGTGGGAGGGGAAGGAGTGTTCTGGGGTGGAGGGGTGTGTGTGGAGGGGGGGAGGTGTATGTGCAGGAGTGTGTGGGGGAGGGGGCAGGGAGGAGGATATGGATGGATGGGGGATATGAGGGTGTGTGTGTGTAGGAGTTGGAGGAGGGTGTCTGTAAGAGGGGGGAGTGTTGTTTATGGGAGGGAATGGACGGTGTGTGGGCTTGGGTGGGGTTACGGCCTCACTCAACGGCTCCTGGCCATGGCCAGGTCCCAGCGTCACTGAACGGTTCCCAGCCCTGGCTCCCAGCCAAAACTCACTCAGGGGCTCCCGAGTGTACTCACTCAATGTGTCCTGGCCGCACTCAATTCACGGCTCCCGGCAGCAATCATTCACCGGCTGCTGGCTGCACTCACTCATCGGCTCCTGGTCACACTGACACTGCAGCACCGAGCTGCACTCACACTTCAGCTCCCGGCTGCACTCACTCAACGGCTCTTGGCCGCACTCACTCAACAGCTCCCGGCCGCAGTCACTGGCTCCCGTACGCACTCATTCAACGGCTCCCGGTGGCACTCACTCAACGGCTCTTGGCCGCACTCACTCATCGGCTCCTGTTCACACTCACGCCGCAGCACCGAGCTGCACTCACACTTCAGCTCCTGGCCGCACTCACACCTCGGCTACTGGCCGCACTCACTCCATGGCTCCCGGCCGCACTCACTCATCAGCTCCCGGCCGCACTCATTCATCGGTTCCTGGAGCGTATGGGTGGCAGATGCGGCCCCCACTCGCTCTCCACACTCTGCTCACTCCGCTCCTTCAACTTTATTCTGCTCGCCGCCGGTGATTGAGAGTGGGTGCTGGAAGGGGCAGTTTTTGCGATATTTAAACCCTCATAGCTTATCTAATAGTCCGCCGATTGGAACAAAATTGTGCAGCTGCAGCACATGAAAATGGCGAGTAAGGTGGCGAAAAATCGTAGGACTATCGCATACCGTTTTGCGCAAATTTAAGAACAAAACAAAGCGGAAGAGGACAAGATGAGTGCTTTACAGATAGATAGATAGATAGATAGATAGATAGATAGATAGATAGATAGATAGATAGATAGATAGATAGATAGATAGATAGATAGATAGATAGATAGATAGATAGATAGATAGATAGATAGATAGATGTTTACATATTCACATATTCACATATTCTGTTGTGCTGCAGCAAGTAAGAATTTCATTGTCCCATCCAGGACATATGACAGTAAAACACTCTTGACTTGACTCTTGACAAAAGGAGGATAATTTCTGTGGATAGCCAAATGCAGGCAGAGTAGTTCATGCTGTTCCCTCCAATTTTTTTTAACAGAAATCATAGTTCACATACGGTGAACATCACATCCATTGTGCCTTTAGATGGATAAAATTCTCACGGTGATTAGCGGAATAGCTCATCGCTCAGTTGGAAGAATCCAGGTGATTACAATCATGGTGACATGATGAGTCTGTGAATTTAAGTCTAAAGGTCCACTCTGCTAATTTTCAGAACTTCAGCAGGGATGCCCATCAGCTCCCCAGGCATTATTATTTTTCAGTTGACATTTAACATTACATTTACACTTTCAGCTTCTAGTCACTTTGGTGAGGCAGTGAGACTCAACTATATAGCATGCAATGGCATGGAGTCAAGGGCACACATCAAGGACAGAATTTCCATTGAGAACTTCTTGAAATTCTTCCTTTCAACAGTCACTGCCTGCCCTTCTGTCCTTGACAGGCCTCAACTCTTGACTCTGAGGACACAGGTCCATGGATGTGTGGGACCTAGATTGTCTTGACACAGTTTTATCAGGAGACAATACTTATGGTAACTCCGCAGATTTAGATATTCACACTTGCTCAGCTTGTATCATTGTCCATGTGAGAAACTGTGGAAGAAAAATCCTTTCTTGCCTAATTTTGATTGGATTTGAACAAAGTAACGATTCGGTGTGTGGATGTGGCAAATGGCATCTCTCGTTGACCAGGTGCAGAAGAGGATCTTGAGAATCGGCAATGTAAGATTTAGACGTATTACCTCTTGTCTGGGAATGTGTTGAAGTGTGGATGATAAATGGGAATATGAAATAGTAGACAGAGATAAGGATCTTCATTTCCTCTGTGGAAAGTTACAGTAAACCACCCTCGACCTCTAAAAGGTTTCAAAGGTCTTATATTGTCAAATGTACCATTTAAGGTACAGTGATATGCGAATTACCGTACAGCCATACCAAAAAAAAGCAACAAGACACACAACTACATAGAAGTTAACAAACATCCACCACAGCGGATTCCCCACATTCCTCACTGTGATGGAAGGCCATAAAATCTCATCTTCTTCCCTCATTTTTCTCCTGCAGTCGGGGCAGTCAGACCATCCGTCGAGACGATCAAGGCTCCTGCAGCCGGTGATCAAAGCCCCCACCTTGGAGCAATCGAAGCTCCCGCGTCGGGGCGGTCAAAGCTCCTGTGGCTTGGAGTTCCTGAAGTCGGCCTCTGACCAGGGAGCATGAGCTCCACAATGTTAAAGTCCACAAGCACCAGCGGTTGGAGCTCAGAGGTCGATCCTTGGCAAAGGGAGCGCGTGCACCACAAAGTTAATGTCCCGCAGGCTCCCGCTGTGGAGTGCTCAAAGTCGGTCTCCAGCAAAGACAGCAAACTTCACGATGTTAGGCCGCAGTGCGGACGGAGTACAATATGAGAAAAAATCTCAATTGAGGTAAGAGAATAGAACATTTTCCCCCAACCCCCTCTCCCACATCTCCACATAAAACAAGCCAAAGAACACAAAAAACATACATTTAACACATACTAAAAAAACTATGAAGAAAGGGACAGACAGACTGTTAGCGAGGCAGCCATTGCTGATACCACTACCACTAGTGGCATAGAAATGTTGCAGTAAATGGGGGGCTGTTGATTGGCTCGGAGTGGCGCGGTCCGCTTAAAAGGTGAGATGGTATGCCAAGATGCCCTTGTATTTTGTTTGACTTGTATTAACCATCTGTTGTTGAATACGATTAACATAAACAGAAAGGATCTTATGACGAATGAAATAATTAATACCCATGTAATTGATGGTAGTTATAGGAATACATTTATAACCAAGCACAAAGTATATTTTCGTATAGTTGTATCTAACAAAAAAAAAAAAAGTTGTTTACTGCACTGTTTAACTGTTAATTAATTCTGCTGTGAAGTCAGAGAACTAGTGAGCAGTTAACTGGCACCATCTATCCATGTTATCATGAAATAAAGTCTCTTGAAGCAAACCTACAAAGTTTCCACTTTTCATTTTCCTTTAATTTACCTCTAAAATAATTTCTTCCACAGAAACAGAAAGTTGCGTCAATTCAAGTATAAATTAAATTGGTCTGGCCCTCCAACAATCCAAGGGGCAGAAATGCTGCTGCAGTAATAATCAATATTAAATAACTCAAATACCACTCTTCTCGAACAGTGAATTACCTGACTGCTTCAACTAACAGGAGCCACAAAGCATCCAAGCTCTCTCAACTGCGCTGAAGTCCATCATAAGAAGTACCCGTGCAGACACTCTTGGATCATCTACCAATAAATCCCAGACCCAAGTATTTGGGAATAATGAAGCAACCTAGGAACTATATAAGCAAATATTTTACTGTCCTGTTGCTTTGTGCATTATATTTATTGCGGTATTTATTATTATTAGAATCATTGAGTCATAAGGGAATTGTCCATGCTGACCAAGGTGCCCCATCTAAGCTAGCCCCATTTTCCCGCATTGAGTCCATATCCCTCTAAACCTTCCTTGTTATAGTACCTGCCTCAATTACCCCTCTCTGTTAGCTAATTCCATATACCCATCACCCTCTGAGTGTGAAAGTTGCCCCTCAGGTTCCTATTAAATATTTCCCCTTTCACTTTAAACTTATGTCCTCTGGTTCTTGGTTCCCCCACCTTGGGTAAAAGACGGTGCATTCACCCTATCTATTCCCATAATTATTTCATCCAACTCTGTAAGATTACTCCTTAGCCGCCTGCACTACAAAGAATATAGCCCTAGCCTGCCCAACCTTTCCCTCTAGCTCAAGCCCTCGGGTCCTGGCAACTTTCCCATCAATCTTCTTTGCACTATGTCCAGCTTAATGACATCCTTCCGATAGCAGGATGGCCAAAACCAAATATATCAACATAAATATATCAACATCTTGTTACATCTATAAGATAACGTCTCAACCTCTATACTCAATATCCTGACAGATTAAGTACAATGCACCAAAGGCCTTCTTTATCATTTTATTTGGAGTTGTGACACAACTTTCAGGGAATTATGCACCTGTATTCCTTGATCCCTCTGCTCTACAACTCTCCCCAGAGGCCCAGTATTCACTGTGAAGGTTCTGCCCTGGCTTGACATCCCTAAATGCAACACATCACACTTATCTGCATTAAGCTCCATTAGCTATTCAGTCTTTCATCATAGGAAAGTCATGACATCCCAGGAATCAGTCTGGTGAACCTTCTCTGCACTTCCTCTATGGCAATAATGTCCTTCCTCAGATTTGGAGACCAAAACTGTACGCAATACTCCAGGTGTGGTCTCACCAAGTTTGTTTTCCTTAGTGAAGACAGAACCAAAGTAGTTATTGAATTGGTCTGCCATGTCCTTGTTCCCCATGATTAATTTGCCTGTTTCTGACTGCAAGGGACCAACATTTGTTTTAACTAATATTTTTCTCTTCACATATCTATAAAAAGTTTTGCAGTCAGTTTTTTATGATTCCCTGCCAGTTTTCTTTCGTAATCTATTTTCCCTTTCCTAATTAAGCCCTTTGTCCTCCTCTGCTGGACTCTGAATTTCTCCCAGTCCCCTGGTAGGCTGCTTTTTCTGGCCAATTTGTATGCTTCATCTTTTGGTTTGATACTATCCCTTATTTCCCTTGTTATCCACGGATGCATTACCTTCCCTGATTTATTATTTTGCCAAACTGGGATGAACAATTGTTGTAGTTCATCCATGGAGTCTTTAAATGCCTTCCATTGCATATCCAACATCAACCCTTTAAGAATCAATTGCCAGTCTATCTTGGCCAATTCATGTCTCATACCCTCGAAGTTACCTTTCTTATGTTCAGGACCCTTGTTTCTCAATTAAGAATGTCACTCTCCATCCTAATGAAGAACTCAACCATATTATGGTCCAAGGGGCCACGCACAACAATCCGACTGCTAACTAACCCTTCCTCATTACTCATTACAGTCTAGAATAGCCTGTTCTCTCGTTGGTTCCTCTACATGTTGGTTTAGAAAACTATCTGGGGTCTCAGCACCAAGCCTTGCGGCACCCAACTAGTTACTGCCTGCCATTCTGAAAGGGATCCGTTAATCCCTACTGTTTGTTTCCTGTCTGCTAACCAATTTTCTATCCAAGTCAGTACCCTCCCTCCAATAACATGTGCTCTAATTTTGCCCACTAATCTCCTATGTTGGACCTTTTCAAATGCTTTCTGAAAGTCCAGGTACACTACATTCACTGACTCTCCCTTGTCCATTTTCCTAGTTACATCCGCAAAGAATTCCAGAAGATTAGTCAAGCATGATTTCCCCTTCGAAAATCCATGCTGACTCGGACCGATCCTGTTACTGCTATCCAAATGTGCGGCTATATCATCTTTTATAATTGACTACAGCATCTTCCCCACCACCAATGTTAGGCTAACTGGTCTAGTATTCCCTGTTTTCTCTCTCCCGCCTTTCTTAAAAAGTGGGATAACATTAGCTACCCTCCAATCCACAGGAACTGATCCTGAATCTATAGAACATATGGGACATATGACAATAATAAACTCTTGACTCCTTACTCTTGACTCTGACTTTAATTCCTTTACCACTTGAACAATTTCTCCCTCCATAAACATTTCTACCGCATGCTCCTCTGATATTCTCAAACTGACCTCATAAATTACTGGCCATCAGTCAAAATAATTTATTTGGTGGCTTAATGTCAAGTATTGTTGATATGCTCTTTTTATGCTTCTGGCATATTAAAGTACCATATAAAGACTAGGTTGGGGTCTGGTAATTCCCCCTCACTTTGAAGGATGATTGTGATCTGAAAAGCACACATTGTGTCCTGGCTCACTGTTTCAAAATACTATTGTAGCTGAAACTCAAGGTGGTATGCAATATTTGAACTGACTTTCAACAACAAGTTGACACCCTGCTCGGAGGATCTGCTTGTACACTTTGGTATGAAATATTGCACATCAACATTTTTAAGAACAGATGTATTTGATCAATGGAGCTATTTTTATCCTTCAATTCGGTACACAACACCAAATATTTTAGTTGTCTTTCTTAAAGGTTCTGTGATCATGCTGATTACACATTGGTTGCCATATTTATTGTAATTCTACAATCCTTACCAACCTCTCCCATGCTTTATTTTTGGAAACTGGCAATTAGCCTCTGGAATTACATAAAGGATAACTGCTTTACAGAAAGTCATTGCCGTTCCGTCACTTCTCTCTAGTCAGACCTAGCGACTTCCCTTCTGAGGACCTTGGTTTCAAACTAGGTCAACACTGATGTCTCACTTTCAATTTAGAGTATTTCAGCCTGCTGTGTTTTCTCACAAAGGAATTTCCTAAATTGTGCCAGTAGTTTCAATTAATCTGAGGGGAATGATACCAGGGTAAGTCAATATAGTATTTCCAAAGATTATAAATCATTAAATTCTCAGTGGGGATAGAAAACTAGAGGTTGTGGCTGGAAGATGGAAGTGCCTGCCTAAGATAATGAACATCCATCTCTGGAGATCAAGCTTTTGAAACAGGTGAGCTATTTTACTAAGAACAAGACAACTTTAATAGATTAGAAAAATAGCATGGAGTAAGTAAAGGTAATTCGACTGAAGTCTGTAGTCACTTAACCTCCTAAAGAAAGTGTCTACTATGCTTATAGTCTCCAGTTTTATAGACACTTTCTTTAGAATTGAATCAGGGAAAAAAAAAAAAAAAGTTGCCTAAAGTTATCTCCAATATTATTCCTCTTTTATGAGATGAGTTCTAATTGCAGATATCCGGGCAGTGATCTGCCCCTATAATAATTTAAAAAAAAACACAAACTGTTGCAAATGCACACCAGTTCAGACAGTTTATTTGGAGAGAGAAACAATGCCCGTTTCTGGTCAAAGACTTTACATCAGATGTGATGGTGAGAGAATATCAGTTTTAAATTGCCAACAGGGTGGATGTAGGATAAGAGGTATATTTCTGATGGAGTAAGTTTGGATTGCTTGAGTATAAACTATTCATATAGTAATCATGTCAATGATTTAAGAAATATATTTGGACAAAAATTACATCAAGACACTTAAAAGCTATGATATGAGGGTAGCTAAAGTGCGAAATCATTGGAAGGAAAGTAAAAGGTGCAAAACACAGAACTGCAGTGAATGCAAACCATATGGAGAGTGAAAAGCAGCCAGTAGCAGAGTGGATGTCCTGCAGCAGAGCTGGCCAGTTCTGAGGCAGAGAGTGAATGAATTGTTTGAATTTGCTGAGTATGTGACTTTCTGCACTTATAATAAAGCCAATGTTAGATTGAGGAATAACACCTTATCTTTCATCTGGTCACCTTGCAGTCTTCTGAACTCAATACTGAATTGATCAATCTGTAATATGGTCTGAAGTAGGGTCCCAATCCAAATCGCACCTATCCATTTTATCCAGATTTGGGTTCTTGCTGGACCCATTGAGTTGCTCCAGCATTCTGTGTCTACCTACTGAATTGAACAACTTTATCTAACTCACTTTTTCCATTTATATCCGAACTGGTCAATTCTATTGCAAGTGTCCTTGAATTGTCCCATTGCATTTGTGTTGGAGCTGGTACTCCATGATGACCTCTTTATCTGCATTGCCAAAACTACAGGCTGACATCAGCTCTGGCTAATGTTTTTCAGAAAAGATTATGGGAGGATGGGGAAGTAGGAAGAGGATATGGAATGTTGATATCCTCATTTCGCAATCGATCTAATGGCACTTGTGGCCAGTGACTCATTGAGAATTAACATTGAGAATATATGCATCTAAGATATCAATCAGGTATGCTTAAGTTTGGAAGAGCTGAGACATAACTGTAAGGCTTACAAATGTACTAAAAGTGCGAACATAAGGGTAAGATAATGAATGAAAGCGATAAATACTGATTTGATACATGAGGCTGTGAGTGAATTTGGTGTAGTGCATGGAGCCGTGGATGAGACTACTGCAGTAATAGACAGCATATTCCTTTAGAAGATTGAAATCTCACTGATAACTCATGTCATTTTGCTCAACCCCTTGCAGCACTTCACTCATATTCTTGGAACTAAACCATCTGCAGTAACATCCTCGCCACTTGCTCTTACCCATCTGTGGATGCAGGATGTTATTTCATGTAACTGCATCCAGAAATGCTGGACAATCTTGGTCCTTCTCGAGTAACTAGTGACTAGTACGGTACTGCAAGGCTTGGTGCTGGGACCACAGCTATTTACAATATACATCAATGATTTAGATGAATGGATTCAAAGTAACATTAGCAAACTTGCAGATGACACAAAGCTGATGAACTGTGAGGAGGATGCTATGAGAATGCATTGGTGACTTGAACAGGTTGGATGAGTGGGCAGATGCATGGCAGATGCAGTTTAATAGGGATAAATGTGAGGTTATCCACTTTGGGAGCAAAAACAGGAAAGCAGATTATTATCTAAATGGTGTCAAGTTGGGAAAATGGGAAGTACAACGGGATCTGGGGTCCTTGTTCATCAGTCAATGAAAGTAAGCATGCAGGTGCAGCAGGCAGTGAGAAAGCGAATGGCATGTTGGCCTTTGTAACAAGAAGAGTTGAGTGTAGGAACAAAGAGGTCCTTCTGCAGTTGTATAGGCCCCTAGTGAGACCACACCTGGAGTATTGTGTGCAGTTTTGGTACCCTAATTTGAGGAAGGATATTCTTGCTATTGAGGGAGCGCAGCATAGGTTTACAAGTTTAATTCCCGGGATGGCGGGACTGTCAAATGCTGAGAGAATGAAGAGGCTGGGCTTCTATACTCTTGAGTATAGAAGGATGAGAGGGTATCTTTTTGAAACATATAAGATTATTCAGGGTCTGGACACGCTAGAGGCAGGAAACATGGTCCCGATGTTGGGGGAGTCCAGAACCAGGAGCCACAGTTTAAGAATAAGGGTTAAGCCATTTAGAATGGAGACGATGAAACACTTCACACAGAGAGTTGTGAGTGTGTAATTCTCTGCCTCAGAGGATGATGGAGGCCGGTTCTCTGGATACTTTCAAGAGAGAGCCAGATAGGGCTCTTAAAGATAGCAGAGTCAGTGGATATGGGGAGAAGGCAGGAACAGGGTACTGATTAGGGATGATCACATTAAATGAAGGTGCTGGCTCGAAGAGCAGAATGGCCATCTCCTGCACCTATTGTCTACTGTCTATTGTCTATTGTATCCAGCTATTATTTTGAGTATCACCACACAGATTAGATTATCAAAGCTTTTTCACCATCTTTTGCAGATGCAATTCACTGCGTCATGCAAATCACAAACAAGATCAGGCCCAATGCTGATACATGCAACTAATTGAGCATGTTAGCTGTACACAACAATCTTTTAAGGCTGCAGGCAGTGTCCACTCAATATGCTGCCAACAATACGATGAATGGCTGGGAGTTAATTGAGGATAGCAATCTCAATTCCTATTTATGCAGCTTATCCACTATCTGTATTACTAAAACTCTGATCTTGACCGCTTTTGGCCCACTGTGCTGCGATTTCCGAGAGAACGCCGCCATCTACGGCAGTCATTTTTGGCCACCTCGCTCAGAGCCCATGTCTGCCTTCCTGGACCAGAGGATCTTTTCCATCGATGAAAAATCAGAGACATATTAAATTTTTTAACAAGATTCACCATTCTCTCTGCTGCCCCTGCTGGAGGGAGGGGGTGGGACTATAAAACCAGGAAGTGGTGTACCTCACTCAGTCTGCAAGATGGAGGTCACGTCTCTCTAATCTCTGAAGTAAAAAGGCACTGTCTGCAAATGGTTGTTTGAGGGGTTTGGGTTGAAGTAAAAAGGCACTCTCTCTCTCTCCCCACCTCTCCCCCCCCCCCCCCCTCTCCCTCTCTCTCCCCCCCCCTCCCCCCCCCCCCCCCCCTCCCCCCCCTCCCCCCCCCCCCCCCCCCCCCCCCCCCCCCCTCTCCCCCCTCCCCCCCCCTCTCTCTCTCTCTCTCTCTTCTCTCTCTGAGGGGGGGGGTGATAGTTTGTGTGTGTGACGCTGCATGCCACCTCCCCCTCCCCCACCCCTCCCTCAACTGCATGTTGGGGGAACAGACCCAACGGGTCTGCACTTGGTCTAGTATTCAATAGAAATTGAGATAATGGACACGTTTTCTGATTGGTTAATGCGGCATATGTTTTATTTCCCTGAAATCTGACGAGTCCAAAACCTTTTAGGATATTTAGTGGTGGCTTGAGAGAAGGAATTATGATTTATCTTTCCAGGATTGTAAATATCTTTAAATAAAACATATATGTAATAGACAGCCACAAATGGCATAGGCTGCTTAAGTGAATGGGGACCTAATGGCAGAGGGAGTTTACTTTGAACAAATTCACTTATTACCTGAGCCTTAAAGTGGAATGGTCTGAAATGTTGAATTGAATTGAGCTTAATTTTATTGTCACGTGTACTGAGGTATGGTGAAAAGCTTGTGTTGCGTGCAAATCAGTCAGCAGATTTTACCCTAGGTGCGCTGCACTGGCAGCAGCCTCTGCCTACAGCCTGTCTGTTATTTCTATCTTTTTTAAATTATTTTTAGTTAGTCTAAAGTCTTGTGTTGTGGAAAACTTTTACTTTTCTATGTGGGGGAGGGGGGCACGGTAAGGGGGAAACCGTTTCCCAGTCTCTTCCGGGCGGGGACGCGACTATTTCTTCGAGTCGCGTCCTCGCCCAGGCCTACCAGCTGGATCGGAGTGGCCTTTCCTGCCTGGGACCAGGAACCGGACCAGAGCTGCACCAATGGTGGCGCAGCGCTGGAGTCACCGCGGAGCGGGCGATACCTACCCGGGTCGCCGTTTGGAGCTCCGAAGCATTGAGCCGCTGCTCCAACATCGTGGTGCTCTGGTGCGGAGAGCTTCCAACGCGGGAAGCGCTGACCGTCATCGCGCAGTCCTGGGGCGCCTTGGAGAGGGTCTCCAGCAGCAGTATCCACCCAGCGTGGCCTGCGGACTTTGGAAGCCACCGACTCCGGTAGTAGGGGGCCGACTCTGGTGTCCACGCCGCTGAGGACGTCCCGCAGCCCCGACGTCGGACACCCCAGCGAGCGGTCCTGAACATCGGGCCGCCCGTAGCGGCAAATGCGGAGGGCACAGGGAGGCCCTGACCACGGGGAACAATGGAGAAAGAGACTGACTTTGGTGCCTTCCCACACAGTGGGAAACTTTGATTCTGCTGTGTGGGGACGTTTTACGTCAAACCCTATAGTGTGTTCTGTCCCTTATTTTTATTGTATGGCTGTATGGGAATTAAATTTCACTGTGCCATCTGGCACATGTGATGAATAAATCTATCTTGTATCTTGCGGAAAGACAATACATGTTTACAATCAAGCCATCCACAGTGTACAGCTACATGATAAAGGGACAATAGACAATAGATAATAGTTGCAGGAGTAGGCTATTCGGCCCTTCGAGCCAGCACCGCCATTCAATGTGATCATGGCTGATCATCCACAATCAGTACCCCATTCCTGCCTTCTCTCCATTTCCCTTAACTCCACTATCCATTAGAGCTCTATCTAACTCTCTCTTGAAAGCATCCAGAGAACCAGCCTTCACCACCCTCTGAGACAGAGAATTCCACACACTCACAACTCTTTGTGTGAAAAGGTTTTTCCTCATCTCCGTTCTAAATGGCTTACCGCTTATTCTTAAACAATGGACCCTGGTTCTGGACTCCCCCAAAGGAATAACTGAATAACATTTAGTGCAAGATAAAGTCCAGTAAAGTCTGATCAAAATAGTCTGAACATCTCCCATAAGGGAGATAGTAGCTCAGGACTGCTGTCTGGTTGTTAGCAGTATGGTTCAGTTGCCTGAAAGCAGCTGGGAAGAAATTGTCCCTTAATCTGGAGGTGTGCGTGTTCACACTTCTACACCTTTTGCCTGATGGGAGATCAGGGCCGGGGTGCAACTAATCCTTGATTTTGCTGGCGACCTTGCTGAGGCCGCGTGAGGTATAAATGGAGTCAATGGAAGGAAGGTTA
The DNA here is from genome assembly GCF_028641065.1 of Leucoraja erinaceus. Lineage (NCBI taxonomy): Eukaryota > Metazoa > Chordata > Chondrichthyes > Rajiformes > Rajidae > Leucoraja > Leucoraja erinaceus. The sequence goes on along the minus strand of NC_073382.1, from coordinate 35,690,477 downwards.
GATTGTGTGATATTCTGGGCTGCATCCACAATTCTCTACAAATTATGCTACACATGTATTATGGCATCCCAGTTTATCGAGATTTAAAGGAGATGATGAGAAGTAAACACTGGTATAGTTGCATTGCCAGTGACTTGGGTTTGATACTCACTATGAGTGCTTGTCTGTATGGAGTTTGCACGTTCTCCGCGTAACCTGTGTGGGTTTTCTCTGGTATTTGCCATTTCCTCACATACTCCAAAGACATACAGGTTTGTAGGTTAATTGGCTTGGTAAAATGGTGCGTAGGATATTGTTAGTGTACGGGGATTGCTTGTCGGCACAGACTCAGTGGGCTGAAGGGCCTGACTCCACACTGTATCTCTGAACTAAAACTAAATGATGTAAAACACAGGTTGGCACCCAGCAATAGATCTGCAAAGTGGCAGAGAACACAACTTAAATCCTGCATTTTGTAAAGGTAACATCATTTCTTTGGCCACCATTACGACTTAGCTCAGTGAACCTGTGAGTCTGGCACTAACCATGAACTCACAAAGTCCATCTGAAGCAATGAGTTCTGGACCCAGTGTTTGTTAATGTTTGAAAGAAAGAAAACGAGCCCCACAGAATGTAAATGGCTATCCCGGGGCAGAGAAAGACCTGGTACATTGTTAATAAAACAATCACAACAATTAATTTACCATTTTTCTACTCTGAATTAATTAGAATAGAGTTTCCACTGATAGTGGGATTTCAAGGCATGGATTGTATTGTGTGATGAATCACTTGGCAAGGTAACATTGGTGCAGTTTGATATTTTTGATCATAGCACTCCTTTCATCCCTGAATTTTCTTCATGTCCATATATAATACTCACTGATATTTGACAAACATCCACCTATAATGTAATCCTTCACCAACACATTTCCCATCAAAAGCTGGCTGAAATGACTTAACAGCAGTGCAATAAAGTTGTTGAATAGGATAATTTGGGGAAAGTTACAGCAAGCGATCAATAGAAAGCCCAATGGAAATTCAGACTTACAATGATTAAAACTCTTCAAAACAGCAGATTTCACAGCAGTTATAGGGCAACATATAAAATGCATCATTCCTGCAATCCATTTTGAAATACTATAAATTACACTCCATACACGTACAGGAAATCTTCCCCACAGGAAGATAAACCCTTCAAAACTGATAATTAAACAGGGTAATTTTCATGTACATCGCTTGACCAATAATTTAAGGCAGCGTTGCCAATCCATTATTGAACACTTCCAATTCCATAACTTACAAATCAATAGAATTGAAATTAGGTGAGTCATTCAATAGACAATTGAATTAATCTGCCAGGCTACTATTCATGAAGTAACAAAGAAAATAACCATTACATTAAGACCACAGGGCCAACTAGGATCACAAAATATTTCAGACCAAGGAAACGCAGAAACAAAAAGAGAAAAATGTTACTCAATTTCATAAATGAAAACAAAGTGCAGAGCATCTATTTGTATTTCGCTGTTGGTTCAAGAGCTCTATACTTACACCTTGGCAAGAATCTAAAGACTGAAGCAAATACAAAGGTTTTCCCAACGGTACACATAACTACAAAAACAAATCAATGAATACCGATGACAAAGGGAAACTAACGGATGTTAATTATAATGCTTAAATAGGAGATCAACATAGTGAAATTCAATGTGGAGGTGACCTGTTGGTTGATGAGGTGGATCCCAGAGAAGTCAACTGCCTGTTGGGGGTTGTGGGCTAGGAATTGTGGCAGAAGAATGTCATGATGGGGAAGCCAACACAATCAAACATCAAAAAGCAATGGAAAGACAGGTCATGGCTCGAAGGGGTGAATGGCCTACTCCTGCACCTATTGTCTATTGTCTATTGAACTAAGCTCCTGTGATCTATATACAATTTAGGACAAAATTATATCAACATCTGTTGTTATAATCAGTGAATATTTTAATAAATCTTGGTAACAACAGCATTATTATATTCACAAGCTGCTCCTCACTCTTCCACCATTCACCTCAAGACAATCTCCAGCAGTCTGCAGTCTAACCTAACATTCATAAGATCAACATACTTATCTGGTTAGCAATACTAAAATATAAACAGCCTTGTTTAACACCTTGCACATGATTCCACCTTTCAGCTTACAAAACACATCATCAGAGCATATTTCAACACTTTCCCATTGCAGGAAAATGTTACAAGACTTCAGAGGAACATAGTAACGTTAAAAAAAAATAGTAGATGGGGTGGCTCATATATCTCCTCCAATATGTTTCATCACTATATTGAAATGATCCATTTCCAGTTTATTGCCCCATTCCCATCACCTTTGATTCCCCTGCAGTCAGGACATTGATCTGAGTCTTGAATATATTCAATCTCTCGGCATCGATGGCTCTCTGGGATAAAACAACTTTCAAAGATCATTGCATCAATGAAATTCCTCATCTTTGTCTTGAAAGCTCTTACAGCAGGACTTTGGGGCTGTAACATCTGACCCTGTTCCCCAGCCATTTTCCTCATATCACAGTGGCATTGGTGTGACCACAAAATAAAGTGCCCAGATTTTCAAACAACATCCTTGTAGAAAATAAGATAAAACTGACATTTAAAGAACTTGATACCTGAAAGATAAAATCTGGTGCCGGAAGTGTGGCAACTCTTTGTGTACTGTTTCAGAATTGTTTTTATCACAACAATCTTTGCATTATTTTTCTTAAGTATTCTTAAGTATAGTTTGATTTTACTGGATTGTATGTAAAACAAATCATTTTGCTATATCTAGGTACACGTGACAATGAAGTACCTAGATCTATTTTGAGACTGTGTTACATAGTTCTATATAACAAACCAGGGAAACACTGTTCTATATTATCCTGTTTTTTCCAAGGATTGCGTTTCAATAAGATCAAGAGTCAAGTGTGCTTAAGCGTCATATACACTGGGAACAGAACATGACATTTTTAATTGGAGCAACTTTACAGGGCCATAAAGCAAGAACACAACCAATAAATATACAAATTCCTTTATCCAATAAATTATCAATGAAACTAGATAACCAGATCATAACTGCAAGTTAAATTATGTTGTGCAACCTACTATATTCAATATTAGTCAATATTATTTTATTGCTGAGATAGGTGTGTGGTTAAGCTTGTGCAGTACAGTTCAATAGCCAGACGATTGATGAGAAGAAGCTGTTCTTGAATCTGAAGGTATCTTTTTTTCGGTATGAAGATGGGCATGCAATAATTGTTTAGCTTCTCTGCAATTTCCTCATTCTCTGATGAAATGTACTCACTCCAGTTTATAAGAGACCAACATGAATCTTTTCCTTTTTTTTAACACCTCCTGAAGCTTCATACAGTCTATTCTCACTCAATGGCTCTCATAATTCCCTTTCATTTTTAATGTCTGTCCTCCTTTGTGCACTGCTGAATTTTTTTTTTCAAATCTCAAGGTTAATGCTTTTACCGGTAACACATACAACGTTTCTTCTTTCTAAACAGCTTTTAACCTTTCTTGTTAGCCATTGCTGTATCATTTTTCCAACTGCTTTCCTGTACTTTAATAGGATAGGAATTAGTTATATATGAAATGAATCATCACTCCGTATTTTAAACCTACATTGCAGAGAAGTGTGAATTAGTAAATTGATCAGGCCACTGTAAATTGCCCCTAGTGTGTAGATAAGTCTTATGATCTGTGGGAGTAGACGAGATTGCAGGAAGAATAAAAAATAGGATTCATGCAGGATTTGTGTAAATGGGTTGTTAATGGTTCATGCACAGTTGATGTTTCGAAAGGGCTTGTTTCCATGCAGTAACTTTCCATTAGTCTTGGACTAATCAGCACTTTAAATATTAACATTACGTAGTAGTAATATAAGAGTATGTAAAACTTTTAAAGCATAGCATTTGTTTAAACACATTAGGTTGAGCATCTCAGTAACTGAATTTTCATTAAAAAGAGCAAATGCCCTTAATTAATATACACAATATTAATCATATCAACCAATATTTTAGTAGCTGCAACTCCATTGCTGAAGAAGCTAAACACCATTAAAAAAGCTAAAATCTTAGGGAATAAATAAAATTGCATCTAGAATGAAATACAAAGCACAACAGAAAAATACAATTGAAGTCCAACATTAAAAAATGTAACCATTACGTAAACAGATGTTCCTGTTCACCTTTTATACACAAACCCAATCCAGGCTAAATATATTGCAGAGCTCTAAGACTGGAAAAAAAATCCAATTTCATACGTACCAGAAGACCTATGTGAAACATTGGACAGATAACACATGAAAAGGAAGTGATAAACCATGCACACAGCAATTTTGATTCAACACATATGACAATCAATTGAACCAACCATACAATGCAACTGTCAAGTAAATGAAATATCACCACCTACTGCGAGCTCAACCTACATCAAAAACAACAGATATCAAATTTGCTCAGAACCTCATCCAATACTAATCTTTCCACTACAGAAATAACAATGAATGGCTAAAGTGCAAATTTCAACACAGCTAACACGACTGCTCAGAATTTGACATTCAAATGGGAAACATTGCAAGCATGTGCCAAGTTTGCCAAAGTGATTGAGGAATACCATACAGTTTTAAGAAAATGAAAGCATGGTGCTCATTACATTTGCAAGGGAAGATATTATGAAAAAAATACCCAGTGATTTCAGAAAAAATCAAAAACTGCCAAGTGATGTTTCAAGCCAAGCATTTAGAAATAGAAATTATTATTTTTAACATTTGAAATGTGGACATAAACTGAATCCTTGACGCTAAATTGCCGAAAAGACAATTTGTACAGTTATGAGGTTCCTAAAGCGCCATTACAATGTCCAGTGTATCATTTAGATATTTGTGCTTTAATCACAGAATTGAGACATTCTCTCTATCCTTTCGGTGATGGATCCTTCCTTAAGCAATCAAAATTATTCCATAAATCTCCCTTAATAACAATGCATTAAATTATTTATTTATCTACTCTTCTTTAAAGAAATTGATGGTGCAACAATTAATTTCTCAGGTCAACTTTGGGGACATGCAATAGGCTTGGCAAAAGCTGAAGAACTGAGGGGCCACACAATCTTGTCCATTTGGTTTAATTGCAGTGGCAGACATACATTTGTGTTGTTTGCTTGTGTTGTTTGCAAATGCAAACAAATGCCTGCAAATGCAACACATGTAATTTTGGGGATTGAATGAGACCCAAACTATCTGGCTTTCCTTTAACTATGTTCTGGGAGGAGGGGGCAGAGGAATTGTGGAGTGTGAAGAAGTATCAATAATATTGCCTATAGTGGCTTAGGGGCACTAGGTAAAGAAAGTTCTCTCTGAGAAAAGGCAGAGCTTTAACTCTCCTCTTTGGTGGCCTTCAGCAATCTCTCTAACAGGTCAATTACCTCGATTAACGCTTGATGAATTCACAATACATCCTTTAATTAGGATTTGGCAAATAATCTTCTGAGCCGTACAGGAATCCTGAGGCATTAAGGGTAACACAGAAATTAGTCCTTTTTAGCAGATCTATCAAGAAACCAAATTACAGACCAGTTAGTCTAACATCAGTAGTGGGGAAACTGCTAGAGTCAGTTATTAAAGATGATATAGCAGCACATTTGTAAAGTGGTGAAATCATTGGAAAAATTCAGCATAGATTTACGAAAGGTAAATCATGTCTGACAAACCTTATAGAATTTTTCGAAGATGTAGCTAGTAGAGTGGATAAGGGAGAACCAGTGGATGTGTTACATCTGGACTTTCAGAAGGTTTTCGACAAGATCCCACATAAGAGATTACTATACAATCTTAAAGCACATGGTATTGGGGGTTCAGTATTGATGTGGATAGAGAACTGGCTTCCAAACAGGAAGCAAAGAGTAGGAGTAAACGGGTCCTTTTCAGAATGGCAGGCAGTGACTAGTGGGGTACCGTAAGGCTCAGTATATATTAATGATTTGGATGAGGGAATTGAATGCAACATCTCCAAGTTTGCAGATGACACAAAGCTGGGGGGCAGTGATAGCTGTGAGGCGGATGCTAGGAGGCTGCAAGGTGACTTGGATAGGCTGGGTGAGTGGGCAAATGCATGGCAGATGCAGTATAATGTCGATAAATGTGAGGTTATCCACTTTGGTGGGAAAAACAGGAAAGTAGACTATTATCTGAATGGTGGCCGATTAGGAAAAGGGGAGATGCAACGAGACCTGGGTGTCATGGTACACCAGTCATTGAAAGCAGGCATGCTGGTGCAGCAGGCAGTGAAGAAAGTGAATGGAATGTTAGCATTCATAGCAAAAAGATTTGAGGATAGGAGCAGGGAGGTTCTGCTGCAGTTGTACATGGTCTTGGTGAGACCATACCTGGAGTATTGCGTACAGTTTTAGTCTCCTAATCTGAGGAAAGACATTATTGCTATAGAGGGAGTACAGAGAAGGTTCACCAGACTGATTCCTGGGATGTCAGGACTTTCATATGAAGAAAGACTGGATAGACTCGGCATGATCTGGCTAGTATTTAGAAGATTGGGGGGATCTTATAGAAACTTACAAAATTCTTAAGGGGTTGGACAGGCTAGATGCAGGAAGATTGTTCCCGATGTTGGGGACATCCAGACAAGGGGTCACAGTTTAAGGATAAAGGGGAAATCTTTTAGGACCGAGATGAGAAAAATATTTTTCACACAGAGAGTGGTGATCTCTGGAACTCTCTGACACAGAAGGTAGTTGAGGCCAGTTCATTGGCTATATTTAAGAGGGAGTTAGATGTGGCCCTTGTGGATAAAGGGACCAGGGGGTATGGAGAGAAGGCAGGTACAGGATACTGAGTTGGATGAACAGCCATGATCATATTGAATGGCGGTGTAGGATCGAAGGGCCAAATGGCCTACTCCTGCACCTATTTTCTATGTTTCTATGTTTACTCTTGGTTGTGTTTTATGTACAATTTAAAGAAAAAAATATATAGAGAAAGATATTTACCTATTCAGAATGGAATACTAGGAATACTGGGATGGGAGCATGCATGACAGACCATAGTATTAAATTGTAGGTATGTAATGATTTTCTGCCATTTCAGTATTTAATGTGGGAATTTGCCTTGATATCAGAGGTAGACCATAATGCACTAATGTGATTCCATGGTCTTAACCGTATTTCTAGACAATAATCATTAGACTTTGCCCATACTGCAAAATACCCGACAAATCAATGTTTCCTTGGGCTCAGAAAACCAATAACCCATTATTGGCTTGATTACATATTCCTACCTCCTCTCAGAGCCGCGGGGCTGGAGAACGCCAGTGGAGACGCGGGGCTGGAGAACGCCAGCTGAGCCGCGGAGCGGCAGAACTCCACCGCAGCTGCGGGGCTACAGAATGCCAGCAGACCGCCACCGGAACAGCCACCGGGGCTGGAGAACACCAGCGGAACCGCGGGGCTGGAGAATGCCAGCGGAGCCGCAAGGCTGGAGAACGCCAGCGGAGCTGCGGGTTGGAGACCGCCACCGGAGCCACGGAGGCGCGGAGCAACGGAGCGACAGAACACCAGCGCGCACCAAGCCAGCTCGGCCGACTGGAGCACCAACAGACAGTGATGCGTATGAAAGCACCGCCGGGGACGCAGAGGTGGGTTAACGGCCAGGTTAGAGCTAGCCCCACACAGACTAGCAACTCCTAGCCTTTTCCGCGCCAACGTGTGCTCACTGGCAAACAAAATGGACGAACTCCGGCTAAGGATCACCTCCCACAACTGGATCAAAGACTGCAACATCCTGATCTTCATGGAAACTTGGCTCAACATTGACGTTCCTGATAGCGCCATCCAGTTAACTGGGCGTCATTTACTCCGATCGGACAGGACACCAGACTCTGGTAAGACCAGAGGTGGAGGTCTGTGCATTTATGTAAATAAAGCATGCTGCACGGACTCCACCATCATCGAGAGTCACTTCTCAGCTAACCTTGAGTTCCTCGTGGTTAGATGCAGACCATTCTATCTGCCCAGAGTGATTACTTCCACTGTTGTGACTGCAGCCTATATCCCTCCTGATGCTAATGCTAAGCTTGCAATGAAAGAGCTGCATACTGCCATTAGCAAACAACACTCACAACCCCGAGGCAGCCTTCATTGTTGCGGGTGACTTCAATCACTCCAACCTGAAGACTGTACTCCCCAAATTCCACCAACATGTCTCCTTCATCACTAGAGTAGACAAGACACTGGTCAAGTCTACACTAACATGGCTGAAGCCTACAAAGCCATCCCCCTCCCCCACCTTGGTCAGTCTGATCATCTCTCATGGTTCCTGCTCCCTAAGTACTCCCCACTCATCAGACGGGTTAAACCCACTGTGAGGACAGTTAAAGTCTGGTCAGAGGAAGCGGACTCCACACTTCAGCAGTGTTTTGGAAACACTGACTGGAAGGCGTTTGCAGCCCAGGCCACCCTTGACTCCCACACGGACATTCCTACACATCCTCTGTTCTGGGCTTTATAAACTTCACCATCAATAGTGTCACCTCCCTCAAACGGGTGACCATATTCCCGAATCAGAAGCCAAGGATGAACAGCGAGGTTAGGCTACTGCGGAAAGCACGGGACACCGCTTTCAGGTCAGGCGATGCTCGAGACTACAGTTCATCCAGTGCTAACCTGAAGATGGGCATCAAGAAGGCCAAGCACTGCCATAGGCTCAGGATTGAAGAGCACTTCAACAACAACTCCGACCCCCGACGCATGTGGCAAGGCATCCAGGCCATCACGAACAATAGACCCACCAACACCACCCCCACATCCAGCGACGCCTCCTTCCTTGAGGAGCTTAACCACTTCTATGGCCGCTTTGACAGGGACAATCTAGAGACAGCCATCAAGGCTGTGCTCCTTGATGATCACCAACCCCTCACACTCACCCCTTACGATGTGTACGTGGCACTGAGTTTGACTGATCACCAAACTCAGTAAACTGGGCATCGACCCCTCCCTCTGCAACTGGATACTGGACTTTCTAACCAACAGACCCTGTTAGGTTAGACAAGCACACCTCTTCAACCCTCACCCTGAACACCTGCGTTCCACAGGGCTGTGTGCAGAGCCCCCTCCTCTACTCCCTCTTCACCTACGACTGCACACCTGTACATGGTACTAACACCATCATCAAGTATGCAGATGATACAATGGTGATTGGCCTCATCAGCAACAACAACACCTATAGGGAGGAGCCGCATGGTGCACTGACAACAACCTGGCCCTTAACTCCAAGAAGACCAAGGAGCTCATTGTAGACTTCAGGAAGTCGAGAGGCGGCACGCACACCACTATCCACATCAACGGGACGGAGGTGGAATGTGTTTTCCCAGCTTCGGGTTCCTGGGGGTCAACATCTCCGATGATCTCTCTTGGACCTACAATACCTCAACAATGGTCAAGAAGGCTCTCCAGCGTCTCTTCTTCCTGAGGAGACTGAAGAAGGTCCATCTGTCTCCTCAGATTCAGGTAAACTTCTACCGCTGCACCATCGAGAGCATCCTTACCATAAGTATGGTATGGCAACTGCTCTGTCTCTGACTGGAAAGCACTGCAAAGGGTGGTGAAAATTGCCCAATGCATCACCGGTTCCTCACTCCCCTCCATTGAGTCTGTCCAAGGCAAGCGTTGTCTGCGAAGGGCGCTCAGCATCGCCAAGGACTGCTCTCACCCCAACCATGGACTGTTTACCCTCCTACCATCCCGGAGGTGCAACAGGTCTCTCCGTCGCCGGTCCAGCAGGCCCAGGAACAGTTTCTTCCCTGCGGCTGTCACACTACTCAACAATGTACCTCGGTGACTGCCAATCACTCCCCACCCTGGACATTCCTCCCACAGGAAAAACAATATGATTGTATGCATGTAAATAGATTTATTTATTGAAATCATAATCTATGTCGCTCTTCCACGGAGATGCTAACTGCATTTCGTTGCCTCTGTACCGCACACTGACAATGACAATTAAAGTTGAATCTGAATCTGAATCTGAAACTGAGGGGAGGGAAGCTAAAACAGGGTCAATGACTTTGATGAGTGGTTTGGGCTGAATCACCTGTAGCTCAACACCGACAAAACTAAGGAGTTAGTGATGGACTTTAGAAGGAGAGGAACACTCCTGTCCCCTGTCTCCATCAATGGTGTGGATGTGCAGTTTACCAAGCAGAACAAGTATCTTGGAGTTTACCTGGACAGTAAACTGGACTGGTCCAGGAATGCTGAGGCACTCTATAAGAAGAGACAGAGTCATCTGTACTCCGTTCTTTCAACGTCTGCAGTAAGATGCTGCAGATGTTCTATCAATCGGAGGCGGTCCGTGCCATCCTCTACACAGTTGTGTGCTGGTGTAGCTGGACAAAGGCTGTGGACGGCAACAGAATCAACAAGCTTATCAAGAAGGCTGGCTCCGGACTTCCGGTAATGCCATGACAATGAGGGCTGTGTAGTCGACTTGCTCTCCGAGAGGCCCTCTGCAAACCAGCCATAAATAAAACAAATATCGAGGCATACGCGGATATACATGATGGGCCGACATAAAGTGTCTGAGCGCGTGGGAAAAGGAAAAAATTAAGGACAGAAGCCGACTGCCTCCCCGCATGACGACGGTGAGTCCGACAAGGAAGGCTCGCTAAATCTCTGCAAGCTGCGAGAACTGAGAAAAGAACATAAAGAAACTTCAGAGGACACCAAACAGAGATTAGCGAGAGTGGAGGATACTATGAAGGACAACGATTCGAATTGAAAAGCAGGAGGGGAATTTGAAGGAAATGGAGGACAGAGTAAGTTCAACAGAAGACACGGGAATGCGACACGAGAGGGCTATCAAGTGCCTGCTACATAGAGAGGCTAAGCTAGCGGAGAAATGCTTGGACCTGGAAAATCGAGTGAGGCTTAAGAATCTGCTGATATACGGAGTTACAGAAGGAAAGGAAAAAAAAGACATGCTCCAGTTTGTAACTGAACTGTTGAGGTACTCCCTAGATCTCCCAGAAGATTTAACTATCCATATTGAGAGAGCACATAGGTCCCTCGCAGACAGACCGAGAGTGGAGAAAGCCCCACGAAGATCCATAATAGTCAGATTTTTGGACTATTACACAAAAGATGTTGTGTTGCACCAGGCTTGGAAGCAACGACAGATAACATATGATGGGGACAGAGTATATTTTGACCAAGATTACTCGCCAGAAGTCCAGAGAAAGCGCAAGGAGGTATGACAGGTGATTAAGCAATTGTGGGAGAAAAACATCAGAGCTAAATATGCATTCCCGGCGCAGCTCAGGATCTTCCTAGATTCTGGAGTTAAAGCTTTCAAGACACTGATCGAGGCAGCACCCACACTGAAGAAAATGGGGATCCACATCAGAACGGAGTCCAGCGACGTGCTGAATAGAGAGTTGCTGCAGAACCACTGGTCAGTGGTCACTAATAAAGCCAGGGGCCAGAGGGGAATGGCAACTTTGTCAGTGTATGATCTTCGCACCATCCGGGACAACACAGTTTTGAAGCAACTACAGAAACGTGGGTCCTAGGGTAAAATGACAGCGAAAGACTATTGAGACAACTAAGCAGATAAATAATATGTAAATAATATGTATATATATTTTGCTGTGTTGTTTTGAAGAAGGTTAGCTATGCCATGTTCAATAGTATGCATAATGGCTGGATTTGTATTCTATTTTTTTACTTGATTCAAATGTATTATCTAAGAGAGGGACAGAGGGGGGCTCTCTCGGGAGGGAGATACCTGCCATTTATTTTTTGTTTATAACTGTAACTTAGAAGTCCCAAAGTGGGATTTAGAGCAACCTTACTTTTGTTGCAACCACACACAAGTGGGCTATCCAGGAGAGACCTACTCACATTCCTTTTCCTTTTTGCGAGGAGCTGGCGCACCAGTTTGTTCAGGGTGTCCAGATGGGTTGGTTAGGTAGGAAGTACCCTTTTTTTTTTTAATTTCACGTCTTGTGTGCAAAGTTTTAATGTTCACTGATTTGTTTGTTTTGAAAATGTCCTTTAATGTAAGGAGTAATACCACAGCATGGCAGTCAAGTAAATCGTATTGTGAGTATAGCGGACATTCACAGGCCAACCAGAGTAAGAAACAAAAATGGTACAGAAAGCAACTAGTGGAATACACAACGATGGATAATGACTAATTTAAAGATAGTAAGTTATAATGTTCACGGTCCAAATCACCCTATAAAGAGAAAAATTCTGAGCCAACTCAAACGCCAAGGACTGCTCTCACACCAACCATGGACTGTTTACCCTCCTACCATCTGGGAGGCGCTACAGGTCTCTCCGTTGCCGAACCAGCAGGTCGAGGAACAGCTTCTTCCCTGCGGCTGTCACTCTACTCAACAATGTACCTCGGTGACTGCCAATCACCACCCCCCCCCCGGACACTTATTATCATTTATTCAAATCATTTGCTATGTTGCTCTTCCAGGGAGATGCTAAATGCATTTTGTTGTCTCTGTACTGTACACTGACAATGACAATTAAAATTGAATCTGAATCTGAATCTGAATCTGAAATCTAGGATGCGGAGTCGCATTGATACAGGAAACTCATTTGGTGGAAACTGAACATAAAAAGCTTAGAAGAGAGTGGGTGGGTGAGGTATTTAGCGCCTCCTATGGGAAAAGGTGTGACATTCCTTTTCAATAGAAATGTATTTTTTTCTGTAAAGAAAGTGCTCCAAGATTCAATGGGGAGATACGTAATGGTAACTGGTACAATAAGTGGGAAGGAAGTATCAATACTAAATATTTATGCACCAAATGGAAGATGATTAGTCTTTCTTTAGAGGCATTGCAAATATAATTGCAGAAAACACCAAAGGTATGATAATACTTGGTGGAGACTTTAACGCTGTTCTCGATGGGAGGCTGGATAGATTACCAGATGAGCACAACCAAGCAAAAAAATCCAAAACACTAAATAACATGCTCGGGGAGTTAGGATTAGTAGACCCATGGAGACATAAAAACCCAAGTGGGAGGGACTATAGTTTATTTTCGAACGTGCACGGGAGCTACTCATGCATAGATATGTTCTGTGTCCCCAAACAATATATACAAGTTGCAGATTGTAAAATAGGCACAATAACAATCAGTGACCATGCGCCCATAACTCTCATTCTGGAGCTAGGAACGGAAAAGTGCATTTAAATACTGGAGAGCAAACATTTCTTTATTGACTGATGCTATAGTGACTCAAGAAATTAGGAACTGTATTGAAGAGTACTTTGACAACAATGATAACAGTGAAATAACACCATCCACTCTTTTGGATGGCGTGAAAGCAGTAATAAGGGGTAAAACGATCGAAATACCAAGTAGAGTAAGAAAGAACAGGTTGAAGAAGCAATCTGACCTGGAAAGTAAAATAAGGGTATTAGAAGCAGAACATAAAAATAACAATAAAAATAAGAATATTTTAAACGAACTAAAACAAAAAAGACATGAGTTAGAAGAGCTTTCAACATACAAAGCGGAAGGAGCCCTGTGATTTTTAAACCAAAAATACTACGAGAAGGGAAACAGGGCTAGTCGGCTTGTGGCATTTCAGCTGTGCAAGGAGCAAGCTAATCGAGTGGTTTCCAAAATTTCACATCCGACCTCTAGAAATTTAGTTTCACAACCACGAGAAATTGCAGAAGCGTTTGCATCCTTTTATGAACAGCTATACGACTCTCCTGAAATCATAGGAGGAAAATATTAGAACTTATTTTCTGGATTAAAAATGCCCTCCCTTTCCCAAGAAGAAGCAATAAATATGACAACACAAATAGAAGTGCAGGAAATAAAAGAAGTAATAAAAAAATTAAAGATCAACAGGTCCCCGGGGACGGATGGGATTCCGGGAGAGTTTTATAAGTGTTATAAGGACGAGCTCTCTCCGATTTTGGCCAGAGTCTATAATTATGCCTTGTCTGAAGGTAACCCACCTAAATCATGGGCTGAGGCTATAATTTCTGTTATTCATAAGGGAGGGAAAGATCCCATTAGATGCGAAGGCTATAGACCAATAAGTCTCTTATGTAATGACCAAAAGATACTTAGCGCTATATTAACTAACAGAATCTAAAAAATTATAACACAACTGATACATCCTGATCAAGCAGGGTTCATACCGGGTAGACAGGGAGCTAATAATATCAGGCGTGTCCTTAACATCATGGCATGTGCAAAAAGGAAGCATCAGGCTTCAATGTTACTTAGTTAGATGCCCAAAAGGCTTTCGAAAGAGTAGGCTGGGTCTATCTTGAACATACATTAGATAAGATGGGGTTTCACACAAAATGTATAAATTGGGTGAAAGCACTATATGTAAATTCAAAGTCAAGAGTGAGGGTGAATGCGTGTTGCTCTGAGGTTTTTTAATTGAAGCGGGGAGTTAAACAGGGGGAGAGTTTGAGTCCCCTGCTCTTTGATTTATGTTTAGAGCCGCTCGCTGAAACCATTAGGCAAGAGGATTATATAGAGGGTATTAAAGATGATAGGGGGGTGGAATATAAAATTTAATTATTTGCGGATTATGTCATGCTGTATGTGAGCAATCCTATTTCCTCAGTGCCTCGCCTAATGCAAGTTTGTGTTTTGTTGGCTTGCTAAGTGTTTTTGACCAATTGGCTTGGCTTTTTAAAGTGCTTTCAGCAAATTAATGTGTTTTGTTGGCTTGCTAAGTGTTTTTTGCCCAATTGGCTTGGATTTTTAAAGTGCTTTCAGAAAATGAATGTGTGTTTTGTTGGCTTGCTAAGTGTTTTTGCCCAATTGGCTTGGCTTTTTAAAGTGCTTTCAGCAAACAATTGTGTTTTGTTGGCTTGCTAAGTGTATTTGCGCAATTGGCTTGACTTTTAAAGGGCTTGCTTGCAACAGTTTTCGGATGGATAAAGTGAATAAACATTTTATTAGATCAGTACTGTTTAATTTCAAAATTGGCGTTCATTCTGTGATTTGTCGCTTAGTTGCAAGATGGTGCCGATGATGTCATTTCCGGTTAGCAGCATGCTGGTGCTGAGTGCATAATTTCCTGTTCCTGGCAAGAAGCAAGAGGGTGACGTCAAGTTGGCACCGAGTGCAAGCTCTGTTGAATAATTCAGAGCTGACTGCCCTGTCTATGGTGAGTGTGTTTGTTGGATGTTATTTAAAGATCGTTTTTGTTTCAGCAGCAGCAGCCTCGACAGGAGGCTTTAAACATTCGTTTTACACACTGTATATTCAACACGTTCTGAGGTTACTTGGCATTTTAGTAGTTTGTGGGTGTGTGTGGGTGTGGGTGTGTGTGTGTGTGTGTGTGTGTGTGTGTGTGTGTGTGTGTGTGTGTGTGTGTGTGCGCGCGTGTTTGTGTGATTTGTTTGTTGACAAATACTGAGATCAACGATCCTCGACAATTATGGGATCACTTCAAGAATCCAATGTCTGAAGATTACCTTGAAGAAGAATGGAGAACAATGAATGATCCCAATATCGTGATTGAAGAGAAGCATCATGATCAGGCTCTGTTGTATATTCAAGACAAGCTTGAGAATTACAACAAAACAATGGAATTCTTTAATTTGCCACAACCAAGAAATGGAAAGATGCACCTTGATGGTGACAATCCCAAATTGCTGCAAGAATTGCAATACAATAGAAATGAACAGCAGTTTGTTGAGGAGAATGAGCCTCTGCTGAATGATGAGCAGAGAGCAGTGTATGGCCAGGTGTGTAACTCCTTGCAAAGGAATCTCCCTTCAACCTTTTTCATTGATGCACCAGGAGGAACAGGAAAAACATTTATCACCAATTTGATCCTCTCCAAAGTCAGAGGTCATGGTGATGTGGCTATTGCTATAGCATCATCTGGGTTAGCAGCTACATTAATGCCTGATGGAATAACTGCACATTCTCGATTTAAGATACCCATCCAAGTGGCCGAGGATACATTCTGCAACATCGAGAAGAACTCTAAGACGGCACATTTCATGGGGCAAGTGAAAGTCATTGTTTGGGATGAATGTCCAATGCTTAGTCGAGAAAGCTTTGAAGCAGTGGACAGCACTCTACAAGATGTCTGCAGCAACACTAAGCCTTTTGGCAGCATTCTTATAGTTTGTTGTGGCGATTTTCAACAACTACTTGCTGTCGTGAAAAGGGAAAATGATGCTGATGTTGAAAATGCCTGCATCAAGAAATCCTACTTGTGGAGACTTTTCACCAAGTTTCAATTGCACACAAATATGCGATTAACAGAGGGAGAAGGCGACTATTTCTCAATTTTTGTTGAAAGTTGGAGAAGACAAGATTTTAAAGAATGAAGACAATGAATGAAATCCCACAAGACATACTTCTATCATCAGAAACACTGGAGGATTTTATTGATTTCATCTATCCCACATTTGCCAATCCTGCAGAATTATTCTCCACCAATTGTATCTTGGTTCCTCACAACGCTACCATGGGAAACATCAATTCTACATGCATCAGACGCTTCCCTGGAATCGTTAAGTAGTACTTTTCTTTCAATGCTGTCACTGACGGAACTAATGATACTCACTTCCCAACATAATTCCTCGATTCACTCGAGCTCTCTGGATTACCACCACTCAAATTGGAGCTGAAAAAATCTCCAAATATATTAATGAGAAACTTGGAGCTGCCAAAGTATGCAATGGAACAAGGATGATTATGGAAGAGCTCCACAATAATCTGATTGTTGCACGAATCAACGTGGGAGCCTTCAAATATGCCATTGTTCTCATTCCTAGGATAGCACTCATTTTGACAGAAAGTGAAGGCTTTTCCCTTCACTGAACCCAATTCCCCATTCAATCAAGTTTTGCTATGACGATCCATAAAGCACAAACAATGCAGAAGCTGTTGATCTACCTCGACAAACCGGTATTTCAGCATGGACAACTATATGTGGCTCTTAGCCGAGGAACGATGAAGGGAAATGTCAAAGTTTTCCTGAAAGATGGAACATCGACCAAGAATGCTGTCATTAAAAGCGTGCTTCGTTGAATGATGACTTCTGAGATAAATTCTCAGATTTTCTTTCTTAAAACTTGACCGGCGAATTTCTCTATTTTAAAATTGTCTCTTTTTATCAACAGGAAATAGTCATCAAGAGGCAGTGAGCAGCAGAACACAACAAGAGACACAACAAGAGACACAACAAGAAAGAATAATTCTCATCTTTAACATTTAAATTGTTCTTATATTTTACGAGTCATTCACATTTTAAACTTTAATAAATCCTTTTTGCGCTTTTGATGCCTGTGTGTTCTTCATCACAATGGGAACCCAATAGGAAGGAATGGCTGCTCTGTGGGAGAGCCACTAAGAGTGAATGGAGGGAGGTTGTGGGGAGATGCACTGAATGTGTGGGTGGGAGGGGAATAGCAAGGAGCAGAGTGGGGGGGTGAAGGGAGGAGGGGTGACTGAGTGAACTGCCAGCGTACCAGGCGTGAGTGACTGCACTGCCAGCCCACGAGCCGTGAGTAAGTGAACTGCCAGCCCAATAATCCATTCAGTCCACCCTCTCCCCCTTCTCTCTTACAGTCTGTCACCTGTTTTGGGCAGAATTTTTGGCAGTTTCTCAACTGCCAGCCTGCCAGGCCTCAGTGACTGAGCTGCCAGCCCAAGAATCCATTCGGCCCACAAACTCCATACTAGCCCTCTGGAAACTAGTACCTTCGGCCCACAACACCCATACTAGTGCAACAGAAAGCGCTCTCTGAGGTGGAAATTTGCGTTGAGTGACCAGCCCTCCCATGTGATGCTGAGACCCAATGGCTCCCACTTAGTCTAGTTAAATACTATTACTGGGAAGCGCAGTTGAGGACCCTGAAAGCATGGATAACAAATGATAAGGAAACGGGGTGGGTGAGAATAGAGCAAAATTCATGTCCCAGTACTGCCCTGGCAGGACTCCCATTCCTAAGTCAAACAAACTGAAAGAAATTAAAAACAGATAATGAATGGATTCACAATGAAAACTAGGCTGGTTATAAGAAAGCAACAAAATCTCTTCTATTCTATATCTGAGTACTGAAGATAGCTGCTTTTCCTGATTTTTTACCCAGCAAAATTGACAATGGTTTCAGAAATTGGGCGGTTAAAGGGCTCACGACTGTGGATCGGCTTTTTTGTGGGGGAGTTTTGAAATCATATGAGCATCTTCAAAAAGAATTCGGACTGTCAGGGACGGAATTTTATAGATTTCTCCAAATACGGCATTACCTCCAGACACACGTAGATTGGGAGCAGATATGTAAATTACCTTCTAATTTGGAAAAAAATCTTCCTGTTGACTATGGAGCATTAAAAAATAATCTGATATCCCATTTATATAAAGGACTTCAACATTATGTAAAAGGAAACACTATAGAAACGAAGCAGAAATGGGAATTGGAAATGAATATTATTATTACTGATGAAACGTGGGAAAAGAAATGTTTTTTGGGTCACAAGTTAACAAACAGCCCCACCTGGAGGGAGTTTGTATAGAAAAGTAGAATGAGAGTATTTAAGACTTGTCTTATGTTAGCAAGATACAGCAAACCTCGGATTAATGCTGGAGACAATGCGGGAAGATTGGTAATCATACCCATATTTTTTGGGATTATCCCAAATTGTATCAATATTGGAGAGATATTCAGGTGGAGATTAAGCTAATTTTGGGGGTGGATCTACCTCTGGACCCGGCATGCTTCATACTAGGAGATACTCCAGAAATTATAGATACCAAAAATCAGAAATACTTGCTTGGGGTGTTGCTGTTCATTGCAAAGAAGATAATTACAGTGTCATGGAGAAATGTAAAGCCACCAAATGTTCAACAGTGGAGGGAAAGACTGAAAAGTATATATTTGATGGAAAGTATAACAGCTACACTCCAGTTAAGGATAGATGCTTTCAACATTATGTGGACACCGGAATTACTACAACTGCCAAGATTGATTAAGGACACGATTTGATGAGCTTGCTTGGGTGCCAGTGAATCTGACGCTTCTACGACAGAACTCTAAGATGATTTGATGTGATGCTCATAGATGCTATGTGATTTGTATATCTTGTTTGTATGTGTACTATGTCTTGTTAATAAATGATGAATGCAAAAAAAAAGAAGGCTGGCTTCATCTTGGATTCTTTGGAGATGGTCTTGGAGGAGAGGAAGCTCCTCAAACAACAGAACAACCCCCTCCATGACACACTGGTCAACCTGAGGAGCACCTCCAGCAACAAACTGGTTCCACCAAGATGCAGCTCAGAATGCCACAGGAGATCCTTGTGGCTACCAAATTGTACACAATAGACAATGGAGCAGGAGTAGGCCATTTGGCCCTTCGAGCCAGCACCGCCATTCATTGTGATCATGGCTGATCATCTACATTCAATGCCATGTTCTTGCCTTCTCACCATATCCCCTGACTCTGCTATCTTTAAGAGCTCGATCTAACTCTCTCTTAAAAGCATCCAGAGAATTGGCCTCCACTGCCTTCGGAGGCAGAGAATTTTTCAGATTCACAACTATCCTGGTAAAAAAGAAAAAATCCTCATCTCCGTTCTACCCCTTATTCTTCAACTGTGGCCCCTGGTTCTGGACTCCCCCAACATCGGGAACATGTTCCTGCCTCTTGCGTGTCCAACCCTTTAATAATCTTATATGTTTTAATAAGATTCCCCCTACAAGCCCAGCCGTTCCATTCTATCAACATATGACAGTCCCGCCACCCCGGGAATTAACCTCATGAACATACACTGCACTCCCTCAATAGCAAGAATGGCCTTCCTCCACTCCAAAACTGCACACAATACTCTCACTAGGGCCCTGTACAACTGCAGAAGAACCTCTTTGCTCCTATACTTAACCACTCTTGTTATCAAGGCCAACATGCCATTACCTTTCTTCACTGCCAGCTGTACCTGCATGCTTACTTTCAGTGAGTGATGAACAAGGACCCCACAGATCTCTTTGTACTTCCCCTTTTCCTAACTTGACACCATTCAGATAAAAATCTGCCTTCATGTTTTTGCCACCAAAGTGGATAACCTCACATTTATCCACATTAAACTTCATCTGCCATGCATCTGCCCACACACCCAACCTGTCCAAGTCATCCTGCATTCTCATAGCATCCTCCTCACAGTTGACACTGCCTCAGGGGATGGCCACCAGCCAGATCCCTCAGCCTGGAACAAACTACCCTGAAAACGCTCATGTGGATGGCACTTATATCCACTCAGAGGGTCCAGTCACTACATCGATTGCGACTGGACAACATGGTGACCACCCCAGATCAGATCTCGTTCATCATCCAGGGTCTGGTAGAACAGAGCAGGCCAGGTATAGCCAATCCAGTTGTGGTGTTCCGGGCTTACCCGCCAGAGCCGCGGTTGTGTGTCATGACCTATCTACTATAATATATAGACACAACCTATAACATCAGAGGGAGTGAAAAAGCCTTATGGGTCAGCCACAAAAAACCTCAGTGCCGGGTAACGAGCCAAACCATTGCAAGATGGCTCAAGCAGGTAATAAAGGCTGCCGGAATAGACATTAACTTTTTTCAAATCTCATTCCACCAGGGCAGCGTCTACATCAACGGCTGTAAGAATGGACGTACCGGTTGACCATATTCTGACGACAGCAGAATGGTCGAGGGAAACGACATTCAGAAATTTTTACAATAAGCCGTTGATGAAACCTGACTTGTTTGCAGAAAAATTTTACAAACTGCAAATATTTAATTTAAGCCCGGGGGAGCAATTTAATTTGTTATTGTTACTAAATACCATTTTTGTTTCTCGAAAAACAGATTCATTGGTTGGTTACGATAACACACTTCCTCCCTCAAGAACTTTGGCAGTGAGTGAAATAAAACTGTTACACGGTTTGAAATCACAGAGCTTTGAAGTCTTCACGTAGTCACTCATGTGACTCCGAAGTAAAATAGTAAGATTAAACGAGAACTTACCAGTTTGTAGTTTGATCTGTATTTTGTGAGGAGTTACGATGAGGGATTACGTGCCCACCGCTCCCACCCTCATAATATGGGTCAAACTGATAACTGATGTATCCTTTTCTTTACTATGTTTACTTCAATAACTGTGTCTATCTGTGATTCCACACCACTGCTTGGAAGTATGCCGCGCATGCGCGCTGAGCAGGTTCTTCACGTAATCCCTCATTATAACTCCTCATAAAATACAGATCAAAGTTCAAACTGATAAGTTCTCGTTTAATCTTACTATTTTACTTTGAATCCCTTCATCTAAATCATTAATGTATATTGTAAATAGCTGCAGTCCCAGTACCGAGACTTGCGGTACACCACTAGTCACTGCCTTCCATTCAGATAGGGACCCATTAATCCCTACACTTTGTTTCCTGTCTACCAACCAATTTTCTATCCATGTCAGTCCCTTACCCCCAATAACATGTGCTCTAATTTTGCCCACTAATCTCCTATGTGGGACCTTATCAAAGGCTTTCGGAAACCCCAGGTGCACTACATCCACTGGCTCTCCCCTGTACATTTTCCAAGTTACATCCTCAAAAAATTCCAAAAGATTAGTCAAGCATGATTTCCCCTTTGTAAATCCATGCTGACTCGGACCGATCCTGTTATTGCTTTCAAATGTGTCGCTATTTCATCATTTATAATTGACTCCAGCGCCTTCCCCACCACCGATGTCAGGCTAACTTGTCTACAATGCCCTGTTTTCTCTCTCTTTCTTAAAAAGCGGGATAACATTAGCTACCCTCCAATCCACAAGAACTGATCCTGAATCTATAGAACAATGGAAAATGATCACCATGCATTTACAATTTCTATAGCTACTTCCTTAAGTACCCTGGGATGCAGACCATCAGGTCCTGGGGATTTATCAGCCTACAATTTCCTTAGTGGGATAAATAAAGTTCTATTGTATTGTATCATAACGTATTTATTCAGAGAATGTTGATATTTCACACAGATCCGGGCATGAATCTCTCAGACCTGCACTTGGATATGCAAATATCCCACACACTTGGTGTCCACCATGGCTGAAAGTCAAAATTAGGTACTTTGCATCTTATAATTTTTTTTTTAATTAAACATTTTAAAAAAAATTAGAAGCAGTGTACAAAAATATAAGCAGCGGCATATGGCATAATACAGTTATTGTACAGCTTCGATTTAAATTTTATGCTAAAGATGAGAGAGAAGAAGAAAGAAAAACCAAGAGAGAGAAAAAGTGGATGTGCAAGAATAGAACCCCTAGACTACAAAATTGGTGTAGCCAAAGAGTGAGTACTAAAATAAATAAGAAAGACGTAGAGAAATAAAAGACATAAACAGAAAGAAAAACAAAAGGTAATGATATACCTGCTTCGTACCCCTCCCCACCCATCACCCAACCCGTAATTAGATTTAATTCCAAAATTGTGTTGCACCATACTATCTTTGTAATGAATCAATGAATGGTGTCCATGTCTTCGAAAAATGCTCTGGTTTTTCTGCTAAGACAAGTCTCATATTTTCAAGATGTAGCGCCTCAGACATGTTTGTAATCCACATTTTGAGAGTAGGGGCAGATGTATGTTTGCAAAATTTAGTATGTGTTTTCGCCGTTATCAGACCATAATTGAGGAAACGTCTTTGAAATATTGATAGCTCAGTAGGCTTCTCAAGTTCCTAGAATAATCAGTCCGTGTCAAGGTCCAGTTTTGTTTTTAATGCTTTTGAGAAAATTTCAAAAATTCCTCTCCAAAAGTTACGTGATTTTATGCAAGAGGCGAAGGAATGTGTTATAGTTGCTTCTTGAAGGAAACATTTGTCACAAATTGGGGATACATCTGGAAAGATCTTATTCAGTTTAGTCTTTGAATAGTAGAGTCTGTGTAGTATTTTAAATTTAATCAAAGTATGTCTAACGTTAATCGAACAATTGTGTATATATAATGATAGGTTATCTTCCCATCTGTCTTTTGGAATTTTTAGGCCTAGTTCCTCTTCCCAGTCTCTTCTAATTGCTTCTGACGATGGGATTTCTATATTTAGAAGGGTGTTATACAAATATGATGTTAAGTTGTTTGACTGAATTTCTATTCATACATTCGTCTAGTATATCTGGCAGCAGAGTTTGGTAGTCATGAGTATATGTTTTCAGATAATCTCGAATTTGAAGATATCTGAAATATTGATTACCGTTCAGGTAGTATTTCGACTGTAATTCCTGAAATGAGAGAAGAGTTCCCATCTCGTAGATCTCCAAGTGTTTTGATTCCTAGTCTTTCCCAATAAGTAAACGTTTTATCTATAATAGATGGCTTGAACAAAGGGTTATTGGCTATTGGTGAAAGATGAGATACATTTCTTAGTTTAAAAGTTGATTTTACTTGTCTCCAGATTCGTAGAGTGCTGTGAATAATCAGATTTTTATCATATAGTGTGTTCTTCAAATTTGTTGGGGAGAAAAGAATCGTGCCTATATTAAAAGGTGAGCAATCCTCTCTCTCCATTATTAACCAGTCTACCTGTTGGCATGAGTTATTCAGCGAGTAAATTACATTTTTAATATTCGTTGCCCAATAATAGTATAAGATGTTGGGGAGAGCCAGTCCACCCATTTCTTTGGGTTTACATTGATGTCGTTTATAAATTCTATGTGTTTTATAATCCCAGATAAAGTTTGTAATCACAGAATCAAGATTTTTGAAAAAAAATTTAGAAAGGTATATCGGTATTGATTGAAATAAATACAGAATTTGTGGGAGGAAGATCATCTTATAGCATTTATGCTGCCTATTAGAGACAATGGGAGTGTTTTCCAAAATTGAATAAGAGCATTTAATTTAGTAAACAAAGGCGGGAAGTTTGCATTGAATAGAGAGGTACATTTTCTGGTTACCCAAACACCTACGTATTTGAACTTTTCTGTAGCAATTCTGAAAGGGAATTTTAGAACGTGTGTCGACTCTTCAGGTTTTATTGCCATAATTTCACTTTTGTTCCAGTTTATTCTATATCCTGAAAAGGAACCAAATTCCTCTATAAGATTTCATATATTTGGAATACTAACTTGACAGTTGGTGATATATAATAATACATCTGCATATAATGATATTTTATTATTGGAGTATTTGGAATTATAGCTGTGAATGTTCGGATGTACTCTTATACTTTCCGCTAGGGGTTCAATCACAAGGGCAAATAACAGAGGTGATAATCCACATCCCTGTCTACTGCCACGGAAAACTGGAATTTAGGAGAGAGTAAATGGTTAGTCAGTATTCTGGCAGTTGGCTTATCATATAACAATCTTATCCATGAAATAAAATGTTCTACCATCTGAAATTTTTGCAGTACTGCGAAAAGATATTGCCATTCAACTTGGTCAAAAGCTTTTACTGCATCTAATGAAATAATTGAATAGTCTTCTTCTTTAGTTCTGTGTGAGTACATTATGTTAAAAAGGCATCTCAAAATTATTAAACAAATGTCTCTTGGGTATAAACCTGGTTTGATCCGAGTGTATTAATTTATTAACGTATTTACTTAATGTTCTTGCCAAAGTTTTTGCTAATATTTGCTGATCTGTATGATCCCAGGTCTTCTAGATCTTTATCTTTTTGGGGTATAAGTGTGCTAGTTGATTCAGTTAGAGTTTGTGGTAATGTCTGTTCTTTAAATGCGTATGTATAAAGGTTGTATAAACGTGGGGAAATTACCTCGTAAAATCTTTTATAAAATTCATTACTAAACCCGTCTGGTCCTGGTGTTTTACCGTTCTTCAGTGAATTGATTGTCTCTTCAATTTCTTTAATTGAAATCTGTGCTCCTATTTCCTCTTATTCCAACGGATTAAGTTTTGGAAGTTTACAGTTATCAAGAAAGTTTGTAATTTTTCTGCTTTCTTTTGATATTTTGGATGTGTATAAGTTTTGATAAAATTGGGCAAATCTTTCATTAATGTCTTTTGGAAGCGTTAACATCTTAACATCTTTATCTGATTTTATTTTTAGGATGATATGGTCCCTTTCAACTTTTCTCAACTGGCGTGCAAATGTTTGTGTGGTTTGTCGCCAAATTCGAAATCTTCCTGCTTTGAAATTACCTGATAACTCTTACAGATAGAATTTGATTTAGCTTAAATTTTAATATTGCCATCATTTTGTGTTTATCGCGTTTTCTAAATAAAGTTGTCAGATCTGTTCTTCTAATTGCAATTGTTCCATCCTATTCTTTTTATTTTGATATGCTTGATATGAAATGATAGAACCTCTAATAAAAGCCTTAAAAGATTCCCATAATAGCGAGGGAGAGATACCTGGGGTATCATTATCTAAATGGTGGCCGATTGGGAAAGGGGGAGATGCAGCGAGAACTAGGTGTCATGGTACACCAGTCATTGAAGGTAGGCATGCAGGTGCAGCAGGCAGTAAAGAAAGCGAATGGTATGTTAGCTTTCATTGCAAAAGGATTTGAGTATAGGAGCAGGGAGGTTCTACTGCAGTTGTACAGGGTCTTGGTGAGACCACACCTGGAGTATTGCGTACAGTTTTGGTCTCCAAATCTGAGGAAGGACATTATTGCCATAGAGGGAGTGCAGAGACGGTTCACCAGACTGATTCCTGGGATGTCAGGACTGTCTTATGAAGAAAGACTGGACAGACTTGGTTTATACTCTCTAGAATTTAGAAGATTGAAAGGGGATCTTATAGAAACTTACAAAATTCTTAAGGGGTTGGACAGGTTAGATGCAGGAAGATTGTTCCCGATGTTAGGGAAGTCCAGGACAAGGGGTCACAGCTTAAGGATAAGGGGGGAATCCTTTAAAACCGAGATGAGAAGAACATTTTTCACACAGAGAGTGGTGAATCTCTGGAACTCTCTGCCACAGAGGGTAGATGAGGCCAGTTCATTGGCTATATTTAAGAGGGAGTTAGATGTGGCCCTTGTGGCTAAGGGGATCAGGGGGTATGGAGAGAAGGCAGGTACGGGATACTGAGTTGGATGATCAGCCATGATCATATTGAATGGCGGTGCAGGCTCGAAGGGCCGAATGGCCTACTCCTGCACCTAATTTCTATGTTTCTATGTTTCTATCATTGGTCTCAAAAAATAGTTCCATCTGTTGTTTACAACAAGTATTTACAATAATCTGGATTATTTAGTATTTGAGGGTTAAACCTCCAGAACAATTTTTTATTAAACATTCCTTCTAGTTTTAAGGAGAAGGTTAGTGGAGAATGATCGGAAATAGTACTATTATGGTATTTGGGATTATTTGTGAAAGGTATTAATTTAGTGTCCACTAGAAAATAGTCAATACGTGTATAGGTTTTATGTACTGCTGAGTAAAAGGAATATTCTCTTCCGGATGGGTTTGCAATCCCCCATACGTTTGTTATATTAGTATTTCTTAAATACATATTTAAGAGTTCGCTGGATGTTGATTTTGTATTCCTTAGTGGGATAAATAAAATTATATCGTATTGTACCATATCATATTTATTCAGAGAATGTTAATATTTCACACAAATCCGGGCATGAATCTCTCAGAAATTCACTTGGATAGGCGAATATCCCACACACTTGATGTTCACCATGGCTGAAAGTCAAAATTATGGACCTTACATCTTGTTTTTTAATTTATTTTTAAAAATATTTTTATTTTTCGAAGCAGTACAAAAATATAAGCAGCGGCATATGACATATTGAAAGTCCAAATTATGTACCTTGCATCTTATTTTGCCAGAATTAAAATTTTGATTATTATTACATGCTGAATTATTTGAAGTTCAAAATCTCTGCATAATTTTTATATTTGTACAATGTACAAGATCAATATTTATTGGTTCTGTTGATGGACCTTGAACATAAAATATGAGCCTTCTAGATGAATGTCACGACTTTTTCTCTGGATTTTCTATTTTTTTAAATTTCCATATATTTGGTTTGATTAATGTACTGTTCCATAAAGTTTGCATCTGATTTTTTCTGGCAGGTGGTTGTAATATTCAGCAGCTTACCAGACCACTGCTAACAAGGAAACATTAAATGCAGGTGTATTCTTGTTAAATGGAGCTATTAATCAATAAAAAGGAGAACAAGGTCGTTCGGTGGGGGCACTGCAAGCCGCGGTCTCCGGTGGGGAAGAGCCGATCCTGGACTTACCGTGACTTTTACCTTGTCCTTTTATCATCTGGACGCCCGCAACGATGGCTGCGGAGGGTTGAGGTCCCGACCTCAAGGGGGAAATGGAGGAGGACTGGCCAATTTTTGTGCCTTCCACCACAGTGATGAATGCTGTGGTGGATGTTTGTGTTAAATTTTTATTGTGTTTGTGTGTTCTTTATCATTGTACCGCTGCTGACAAATTCATTTCACTTGCACTTTATGTGCAATGTGACAAATAAAACTGATTGATTGATTGATTGATTTTAGGTAGATAAAATTGTTTTTTGTCCAAAATTATTTTCATTTTGGTCACAATAGTAAAGGCGATTAATGGATTGGATCCTATTTAACAATAATGAAGCAATAATTTAAACTAAATTTGTACAGGAAATTTGAAAATCTAAATCTGTCGGGCGGAAAAATGGCAATCATTCTCATGTAAGACTTAGCTTTGTTAGTTTGGGATTCATTTACGATTATTAATTGAGACCTCCTCCTACAGGTCCCCGATTCCTACATCTACTGATTCTGAGGTCTGCCTCTTCAGATCTCACTATAATTAGGTAATTGTTGCTCCTGTAACAACGTTTGAAGGAGTATAAGGTACACAAAAAAAGCTAGAGAAACTCAGCGGATGCAGCAGCATCTATGGAGCGAAGGAAATAGGCAACGTTTCGGGCCGAAAACCTTCTTCAGACGTGTAAAGGAGTATAGCCTGGCTTTTGGGTGCATATCAATGTATCTAATCCTGCTTCTGCTTGGACCAGATGAAGAACGTCTACCTTCTTGGCCTTCACATCTGCAATTTAATGGTATAGCCTTGTGTAGCTGCACCTCAGTTTGTGCAGGCCAGAAACTGCAATTACATTGAAAGTCCAGCATATAACTGGTGGCGGCATAGCATAACTGGTGGCGGCATAGCGGTAGAGTCGCTGCCTTACTGCAGCAGGAACCCGGGTTCAATCCTGACCACGGGTGCTGTCTGTACGGAGTTTGTACATTTCTAAATGCATTTCGTTGTCAAGTGCATTTCGTTGTCTCTGTACTGTACACTAACAATGACAATTAAAATTGAATCTGAATCAGAATCTGAATCAGCAGTAGAACAAATGAACATAGTCGGTTTTCGCAGGTTTCAACATGCTCAGGACATGTTGCAGATTTAATAGCTGAACACCACCAATACAAACTGAGCCATCAGCAAAAGTTAGTATGGTGTAGGCTTTTGAATCTGTTCTCTATCTAGTTTGCAATTCCAAAATACTCTCCCATTGTATCTGCATTTGTGACTAACTAAATGGAATGTGTACTCCTTACTTCTTCCGCATGTAACAACAGTACTACAAATAAAAGCATACACTGTTTGAAATAATCCGTGTGCCAAGAAGTATCTGTATGGAGAAAATAGAAGTTATCACTTTTCATCTTTCATTAGATCTCTGAATAAAGAGATCTTAGAACAAAGGGGGGGTCATTTAAGACTGAGGTGAGAAAAAACGTTTTCACCCAGAGAGTTGTGAATTTATGGAATTCCCTGCCACAGAGGGCAGTGGAAGCCAAGTCACTGGATGGATTTAAGAGAGAGTTAGATAGAGCTCTAGGGGCTAGTGGAGTCAAGGGATATGGGGAGAAGGCAGGCATGGGTTATTGATAGGAAACGATCAGCCATGATCACAATGAATGGTGGTGCTGGCTCGAAGGGCTGAATGGCCTCCTCCTGCACTTATTTTCTATGTTTCTATTAAACTTACAAGCGTTCTAATGCAAAGTCACTTTATTATTGAACTGGTATGACTATGCTTAACAGAGGAAATCACAGACATTTCATTATGAGCATTAATGTGGATAAGAATTGTGGGACAGCATGAAAACCTAAAGCTCTTTAAGAATCGTGTAGCGTTGCTTAAAATGTAATTCACAAGTCTTTTCCAACTTGGACAGAAACCTACTGTTCTGCACCAGGACAGAAGCAAATTTAGTTTAATAGCATAAAGTAAAAAATAGCATTCAGTGTTTGAGCCAATGACCTCAGTAGGAGCCAAGTACATTACAAATGGACTGCTATTGTGGTGACATCTTTACTGCAGTATAGAATTACTGGAACACTTTAGTAAGTCAGATGAAGTCAGTTATAAAGGCCTTGTCATCCAGTATATCAAAACAGCATGTAGTAGAGAAGACTGGCAAGTAGCCAAGTAATATCATAAAAGCTTCTTCAAGTGATTTATGGAAATGTTATGCAAACTAGAAAGGGGAATTTTGTTTTCAGTTTTTTGTTCTTCACATGCAGATATTCGAAAAACAGACAATTCTTTATGCGATGAGTGTAATTAAAAGGTGGTTGAAGTAAAGTATTGCATTACACTGTCTTTTAATCATATATTTCCACTTATCTTGTAAGTACACACTTTAATAGTCTGAACTGAATTGTGGTTTAAAGTAAGAAACTATTACCATATAAAGGTTTTTGGAATTTAATCAAAAATCTTAATAGATAAAATGTTCTCGTCGTTGCTCCACAGATCTGTTCACCTGGAGAGCTTCTACGGAGGTTTTTTTATATTTGGAACTGTTTTGTTGCTGCGTACTCTTAAAATGTTTTGTTTTCCTATTTAGTTACTGCTATTTTTTGCGCACTACCCTTGGAAAGTACTGTGGAGTAGAAATTTGTAGACTATGTTAGGAAATGTCTCTTAGAACAGTATGGTACAGAACATACCCGGGAACAGAATATTTTAGATTTGGTGTTGTTCAATGAGGTATGGTTAGTTAATTAAAAAAATGTTTTCGTTAAAAATCCCGCAGTGATCACAACATAGTACATAGAAACATAGACATAGAAACATAGAAATTAGGTGCAGGAGTAGGCCATTCGGCCGTTCGAGCCTGCACCGCCATTCAATGTGATCATGGCTGATCATCCAACTCAGTATCCTGGACCTGCTTCCTCTCCATACCCCCTGATCCCTTAAGCCACATAGGCCACTTAAATATAGCCAATGAACTGGCCTCAACTACTTTCTGTGGCAGACAGTTCCAGAGATTCACAACTCTGTTTTTCTCATGACGGTCCTAAAGGATTTCCCCTCTATCCTTAAGCTGTGACCCCTTGTCCTGGACTTCCCCAACATCGGGAACAATCTTCATTCTACTACAATCAGTTTGTAGAAGAGTCCCAACCTGAAATGTTGCTTTTGCATGTCCTTCAGATATGCTGCCTGAACCACTGAGTTACTCCAGCACTTCGTGTTTTGTTGAGGAATTTAGAGCTTCCTGGAGTGGACTGGGTATATTCAGTTAATAAATGTTAAGTCAGCGGGGCAGGCGGGGCGGGGTTGGGGGGGGGGGGGGGGGGGGGGGGGGGTAGGTAGTGGCAGCTATTTAAACTGTTAGTTCATAATGCCCAGCAGATGTTTATCCCAATTAGAAAGAGGGATATCAGGAGAAAGTAATTAAACTGAAATAACTAAAATATCACATAAGTATTCAGAGCTTTTAGTACTTTGTTGAGGCACCTTTGGCAGCGATTACAGCCTCAAGTCCTCTTGGGTATGACGCTACAAGCTTGGCACACCTGTATTTGGGTAATTTCTCCCATTCTTCCCTGCAGATCCTCTCAAGCTCTGTCAGGTTGGATGGGGAGCGTCGATGCACAACTATTTTCAGGTCCCTCCAGATATGTTCGATCGGGTTCAAGTTCGGGCTTTGGCTGGTCCACTCAAGGACATTCACAGACTTGTCACAAAGCCACTGCTGTATTGTCTTGGCTGTGTTCTTCGGGTCATTGTCCTATTGGAAGGTGAACCTCCGCCCCAGTCTGAGGTCCAGAATGCTCTGGAGCAGGTTTTCATCAAGTACATTTTCTCTGTACTTTGCTCCATTGTTCTTTCCCTCAATCCTGACTAGTCTCCCAGTTCCTACCGCTGAAAAACATCCCCACAGCAAGATGCTGCCACCACCATGTTTCACCGTAGGTATGGTATTGGCCAGATGATGAGTGTGCCTGATTTCCTCCATACGTGATGCTTGGGATTCAGGCTCATCAGAGCAGGGAATCTTGTTTGTCATGGTCTAAGGGTCCTTTAGGTGCCTTTAGGCAAACTCCAAATGGGCTGTCATGTGCCTTTTACAGAGGAGTGGCTTCTGTCTGGCCACTCTACCATAAAGGCCTGATTGGTGAAGTGCTGCAGATATAGTTGTCCTTCTGGAAGGTTCTCCCATCTCCACAGATGAACTCTGGAGCTCTGTCAGAGTGCCCATTGGGTTCTTGGTCACCTCCTTGACAAAGGACCTTCTCCCCCGATTGCTAAGTTTGGCAATGCGGCCAGCTCTATGAAGAGTCCTGGTGGTTCCAAAGTTCTTCCATTTAAGAATGACGGAGGCCACTGTGCTCTTCGGGACCTGCAATGCTGCAGAAATTGTTTTATACTCTTCCCCAGATCTGTGTCTCGACACAATCCTGTCTCGGAGGTCTACGAACAATTCCTTCGTCTTCATGGCTTGGTTTTTGCTCTGACATGCACCGACAACTGTGGGACCTTATATAGACAGGTGTGTGCCTTTCCAAATCATGTCCAATCAATTTAATTTTCCATTGGTGGACTCCAATCAAGTTGTAGAAACATCTCATGGATAATCAATTGAAACAGGTTGAACCTAAGCTCAATTTTGAGTGTTGTAGCAAAGGATACCCATGTAAATGTGATACTTCAGTCATTTCTTTGCAAAAAAATTTAAACACCTGTTTTCACTTCTTCATTCTGGGGTATTGTGTGCAGATTGATGATGAAAAAAATGAATTTAATCCATTTTTAAATAAGGCTGTAACATAACAAATGTGGAAAAAGTAAAGTGGTCTGAATACTTTC
The DNA here is from genome assembly GCF_028641065.1 of Leucoraja erinaceus. Taxonomy (NCBI): domain Eukaryota; kingdom Metazoa; phylum Chordata; class Chondrichthyes; order Rajiformes; family Rajidae; genus Leucoraja; species Leucoraja erinaceus. The sequence continues at coordinate 35,658,383 of NC_073382.1, read as the reverse complement.
TGGATGCACTGTATGATATCAGATTAAAGGTCAGTCCAGAAGCAAAAATGAGGTCTGACAGTTGGTATGCAGGCTACAAAAGACAGTGTGGTGGGCCAAAGATGTTCTCACTGATATCTTGACCCACAGTTTAGATTGTAGTATGTGCCAATTATACTTCAGTGCTGCTTTCTGATTTCTTATTCACTCCTCGACTTCAAAAACGACTGCAGTGATGTGAATACACAATCTAGGTCAATGCTTCAGTATTAGTAGAATACTGAACTGTGGAAGTTTTATCTTTTTGCTTAAGGTGCCATCTGCCATATCAGATGGAATAGCGGATCCCATAATGCTAAACATTTGAAATTCTGCCCGGTATCCTAGGAATATTTATTCCACCACCATGATCATTAAAATACATTACCAGATCATTTTTCACATTCCTATGCTCAAGAGCTTTGTGCATAAAGAGTTGCTGCTTTTCCAAATGCTCATATATTTTAAATCTACTCCACTAGATATAGGACAAACTGCAACATACAGGTATCATGATATGTAAATAGGAATCTTTCTATTATTTATTAAAAAAACATTATTCACCTCTATCTAAACATCAGTCTGCATAATTTTTATACTAAAGGCACATTATCAAAATGGAACATTTTGGACAGTAATCCCTTCTTATAACTGTGAAAATGTAAGAAAAATGCATTTATTCTGAATCTACATTTACATTTACCTGTTTTGAATGTTTATGCTCTTTGTCATTTGTAAACTTTCTTCAAAACATGTGCTGAAGCAAAATGTTAAAATTAAAAATCCCATAAAACTGAGTTTCAGAAAAGACATTGGACAATGACTGTTAATGCTTACATATGAATATTTAATATGTAAATTACAATATCCACCCCTTTTGAAAAGTAAATTCTATCATCCGCTCCACCATTAAAAAAAAATCAGTAAATACAACAGATGTTAATATAATCACTGCCCTCAACCAATATGAAGAAAATAATTGTCCACCTTTCAAAACCGCCTGAGGATTAATTTCCTTTCATACTAGATACTCTAGCAACACAACCAATCTATCAGAACTTTCCCCAAAGTATAGTCAATGCTATTGAGACTGGTTTTTTTGTCCTTTGCTTGGCACCTTGATTGAGATTGACTCAGGTGGATGTGTCAGTCTAAGTCCTAATGTAAACATTTTTGCATCCTTTGGTAATCCATCCCCAGCAGGTAGTTAGAGTTAGATGAATGGCCATACACATCTGAATGAAGAATTTTTCAGTCAATACCAAAGAATCTTTAAGCATTTCAGATCAAAGCAGAGACTTCCTGGTGAGAACAGTTTAAAGGAAGAGTTATTATTCATCAAGTATTAATAAAAATCCTGGTGTGTCTTCTTTATTCTTCCTGTATTTGTGGAAGTGGAAATATACTATTGTTGTAGAATTCTGAATCATTGACATTAATTCAATGTAGCCAAACTCAAGCAGCGTTTTGCATTTTTCCATAATTGTGTCAGCAAATTCCTCTTTGTGTGAACGCTGCTGAAGAAAGGTGTAATAAATCAGCTCATCATAAAATCTTTCGTCAAATGCTTGTTATGCATTAATTAGCAAGAAGCATATAACTTTGTTGATATTCTCTTTCATGGATTCATTAAGATACAGATCAGAATAACTGTGTCAGTTGCAAGAATTTGCACATGAATAATAGCAATAGATTATATAATATACTAGACTAAGTGGGACCCGTTGGGTCCCAGCATCACACGGGAGGGCTGGACACCCGACACAATATTTCACCTCTCCACCAATTCCAATATGGCTGGCCAGTGGGGGGGGGTTCTGTTGCGCTAGTATGCGTGTTGTGGGCCGAAGGCACTGGTTTCCAGAGGGCTAGTATGGAGTTTGTGGGCCGAATGGATCTTTGGGCTGGCAGCTCACTCACTGAGGGCTGGCAGCTCAGTCATTGAGGCCTGGCAGGGCAATCACTCGGACCTGGCAGGCTGGCGGCTGAGAAACTGCCAGAAATTCTGCCCAAAACAGGCGACAGACTGTAAGAGAGAAGGGGGAGAGGGTGGACTGAATGGATTATGGGGCTGGCATTTCAGTCACTTACGGCTGGTGGGCTGGCAGTTCACTAACTCACGGCTCGTGGGCTGGCAGTGCAGTCACTCACGCCTGGGTACGCTGGCAGTTCACTCAGTCGTGCTCTCTTCCCTTCATCCACCCGCACTCTGCTCCTTGCCATTCCCTTCCCATCCACACATTCAGTACATCTCCCCACAACCTCCCCCCCATGCACTCTGTGTGGCTCTCCCACAGAGCAGCCATTCCTGCCTATTAGGTTCCCATCCAATCCAATCCAACTTTATTTGTTAAGCGCTTTAAAACAGCCAATGTTGACCAAAGTGCTGTACAGAAGAATAAACAAGACATCATAAACAGACACCATAACAGCTCACATGAGACGCAAAAAATTACATACGAAATACAACAATAAATTAAAAGACATAAAACATGAGTAAAAATAATAGCCACGGAATAAAAGCAATCAAAAAATAAGAAATTAAATCAAATAAATAAAGTCAACATCTTACTGGGTATCAAAGGCCATGGAGAAGAGATGGGTTTTAAGAGGTGATTTAAAAACAGAGAGAGAAGAGGCCTGTTTAATGTGGAGAGGCAGATCGTTCCATAATTTGGGTGCCGACACAGCAAAGGCACGGTCCCCTCTGAGCTTCAGCTTAGTTTTAGGCACACTCAGGAGCAGCTGATTATCTGACCTGAGAGAGAAGATGGGTGTATAAGGGTGTAGAAGCTCAGATAGGTAGGGTGGGGCAAGAGCATTCAGGGATTTAAAAGCAAATAAAATAATTTTAAAATGGATCCTAAACTGAATAGGCATCCCATTGTGATGAACACACAGGCATCAAAAGTGCAAAAAGGATTTATTAAAGTTTAAAATGTGAATGACTTAAAATATAAGAACAATTTAAATGTAAAGATGAGATTTATGTTCTTACTTGTTGTGTCTCTTGTTGTGTCTCTTGTTGTGCTCTGCTGCTCACTGCCTCTTGATGACTATTTCCTGTTGATAAAAAGAGACAATTTTAATATAGGGAAAGTCAGCAGTCAAATTTTAAGAAGGAAAATCTGAGAATTTATTCTCAGAAGTCATCATTCAACGAAGCACGCTTTTAATGACAGCATTCTTGGTCGATGTTATGGCTAGATCTCACGGTGCGACCTGATGCAAGATGTCACCCGAGTGAAGTGGTCGTGGTCCAGTAAGAGTTCCGCACGATATAGCGGGAGGTAGATAAAGAGTTCCCACGGTACTCTGCAATTCTGTCATTTTTGCGAGTGACTTGTCCGTCTCCCGATCTTTCCCGTTAATCGTGAATGAACATCGTGGACTGTAGTGTAGTTAATCACGTGGCACAAATGATGTTACTTTGTTGTCACACACTATATTGGTTTTTTTCACCCGAGCTCTTTAATGAGTTGAAGAATAATCTGTGTTTTTTTAGACAAATGTTGTTTGGTGTGATGCACCTTCTCTCAATATGTGCAAGAAGTCGTCTTTTTATTTTGTCAAATATGAATAAAGACTGTGTCTCACATTGACCGTGATGATTGTGTTATTTTATGATCTACTGAGAGGTGAAACTTTCAGTCTGAAGAAGGCTCTCGACCCGAAACGCCACCCGTTCCTTCTCTCCAGAGATGCTGCCTGTCCCGCTGAGTTGCTCCAAGCAACTGGTGTCTATCTTCAAAGGACTGACCACCGGGCTGGTTGTCGGGGCTGGCGTGTTGCGTTTCACAGACCGAACTTGGGACGGGACTGGAGTTGGGAGGGAAGAGTGGGGGAGTCGAGGGAGAGGAGGGGGAGACAGATGGGGGTGTCTTCATTTAGTGGCGGTGGGTGTCTGTCACTGAAACAGGCAGGTGAGATTTCACATTCACCTTGTATGTGCCTCTCACTCTCTCTCCCTCCCTCCCTCCCTCTCTATCATCAAGCATGAATGGATGTTTCTCTCTCCTCCTCTCCCAGCATCTACGGACCTCTTTCGCTCCATCTCCCTCCCTCACATTCTCTCCTTCCCCAAGCCTCTCCCCCCCTCCCTCCCCCTCTCTCCCCCCCCCCCCCCCAACTCCCACCCACACACACACGATGCTGGAGAAAATCAGCGGGTGCAGCGGGTGCAGCGGGGCCGAAACGTTGTCTATTTCCGTTGTTCCATAGATGCTGCTGCACCCGCTGAGTTTCTCCTGCATTCGCGTGTGTGGGTGGGAGTTGGGGGGGGAGAGAGGCATAAGGCAGCCTGAAGAATGGGTCGCCTGTCCATTTCCCTCCGTAGATGCTGCCTGGCCCGCGGAGTTTATCCATTCATGCCTGTGTGAGAGGGAGGGAGGGAGGGAGGGATAGAGAGAGAGAGAGAGGCACACACAAGGTGAATGTGAAATCTCACCTGCCTGTTTCAGTGACAGACACCCACCGCCACTAAATGAAGACACTCCCATCTGTCTCCCCCTCCTCTCCCTCGACTCCCCCACCTTTCCCTCCCAACTCCAGTCCCATCCCGACCCCCTGGGAAACTGAAGGTTTCCCGCTGTAATTAAAGAGTTCCCACGGTAGACTGTAAAACTGGGACCCTGGTTCTGGACTCCCCCAACATCGGGAACATTCTTCCTCCATCTAGCCTGTCCAATCCTGTAGATACGATTAGACAGGTATCTAGTTATTTAATTCAATTAATGATTTCTATCGCCCAGCCTCTCATCTTTCAATCGGGTTCGGCCAGGAAGGATCTGCAGATGCTGGATTAAAACGAAGATAGACACAACATGTAGCTCAGCGGGACAAGCAGCATATCAGAAGGGTCTCGACCCGAAATGCCACCCATTCCTTCTCCCAAAAGATGCTGCCTGCCGTCGAGTTACTCATTCGCTTTAAACCGGCATCTGCTGTTCCTTCCGACACATGCACAAGAAATAGGCAACTTTTCGGGCCGTAACGTTGCCTATTTCCTTCGTTCCATAGATGCTGCTGCACCCGCTGAGTTTCTCCAGTATTTGTGTGTGTGGGTGGCAGTTGGGGGGGGGGGGGGTGTGTAGAGAGATAAGGCAGCCTGAGGAAAGGCTCGCCTGTCAATTTCCCTCCGTAGATGCTGCCTGGCCCGCGGAGTTCCTCCAGTTAGAAACTGTTTTCAGACAAAAAGAGACACAAACTGCTGGAGTACAATAGCTCAGCAACACTCAAAAATGAAAAAGAATAAAAATGTGATTATTTCACCTCCCTTCAACTATTTTGTGTTTCAGCATGAGAGGGATTATAACATTAGAGACATTCCTCTTGTAGTGATGTGTTAATGAAGAGTTGCAGACATCAATCTGATAGTAAAAAATATATTTATTTAACCTCACCTTATGTCCCTTCTGTCAAGCTTCCGGGTTTGCCGTTTGCAGGAGTTCCCACGGTACTTGTAAGAGTCATTACGGATATCGCACGGATATCGCACTGGCATCTGCACTCATACAATGTTGCAACGCTGCTCAAGACACTCTTGGAGAAATTCAAAAATGTTTGAATTTTCTCCCGACCTTACCAAGTCACACGACTGCCTGCCGTCAGCGCCACGGAGGTCCTCGGTGGTCCACAAATGCCGTACTGCTATCGCAGAAGGTTCCCACGATGTTAAACTCTTGTTAGGTCTTGCTTCAGGTCGCACCGTGAGATCGCCCTTTTACCATCCTTCAGGAAATCTTTCACATTTCCCTTCATCTTTCCACCAAAAGGCTTAGTGTTGCTGAAGACATCTTGAAGAGTTCTGTCCACCGCTTCAAATCTTTCTCTCCTAATCATTGCACATTCATCCAAAACAATACCTTTCACTTGCCTCATGAAACTCTCATAGAATTCTCGATGTTGCACAATGAACCCTCGGCCACTTGGATGGGTATCTTGAATTGAGAATGTGTAGTTCTTCCACCAGGCATTAATGGAGCTGCTATCCAAGAGGATGCTACGGCAATAGCCACATCACCTTGACCTCTAACTTTTCCTGACATGATGTCAAAAAAACTGCCTAAAGATAATTTCAGTTGTTAATGAACACTGAGGAATATGTGCAAAACATTTATTTTGAGGTAGGGGATATCAGGGTGGGGTGGGGGGTGGTAAATGTCGTGCTGCCAAGGGAGGGGTACAGCTTCAGATGGGGGTTCTCGTGAGCTGATGAGAAGGGGGGGTGTCCTCATGCAGGGGATGTGGGCGGCTTCAGTAGGGGGTGCATCCTATAGCCAGGCGGAGGGCAGCATCTTGAGTTGGGGGATGTCAGTGGAGGGGAGAGGGGGGGCAGTGAGCGATTTACTCATGACCTCTGGACTCACTCACTGCCTTGGGATTAACTCATGGCCTTTGGACCGACTGATGCCCGACTTCTGGAGTCGCGTCCGACTTTCGTAAACTGAAAACTGTAACATGTACTTTGAGGAACAGCTTCTTCCTGACACCCATCACGCTACTAAACATAACAAATAAGATCTGAACTACGAACCACTATATTATTTGTGCTATTTGTTGACCACACACACAATCCACCTCACACAAACAAACACAGACTCACACACACAGACAGACTCATTCACACACATACACAGACTGATTCACACACACACAGACTCTTTCACACACACACACATTCACACACATACACACACAGACTCATTCACGCTCACACACAGACGCATACACAAACACAGACTTATTTTACTTCGGAGTCCCGTAAGTGGGATCAGCTGTGCCGACTTTTGGTCCCGCACCGGCCAGAACACCACGGCCGGGCAGGAGACTATTCAGAATGGGGCCGTCAACTTTGACAAGTCAAAAACGGCAGGAAGCGAGGTGGAACGACGTTCCCCCATAGCGACAATTTAAACCAGAAACAGCAGGTAAGAGTACTCTGCGGTCTTTTTGTGTTTTCCCATGCTGATTACAGGTAGGGAGCATGGAAAAGTTGAAGCAACCAAAGGGGGCTGCGACAAAGCTGGTGGGCCAGCAGCGGCCAGCGGCACTTGATCACCTATGATGGGAACAGCTGTGACCGATGTCGCCTCCGCACCGGTCAGATCCACTACGCCGCTAGGCGGTAAGGAAAAACAAAAAACCATCAAAGTCGTGGACTCAGATGGGTCCAACTTTGAGCAGCCGCGGGCGGCCAGCGACCATGAGCACTGGAGCCGGATGGAGCGGTGTGTGGAGCATTTGCTCCAACGTGACAGGCTCCGGGAGATGGAGTCGAGTCACTGTGGGCTCTAAGTAAAACCCACAGCAGCGCCTCTTGTAGGGCTGCTCGTCAGAGGGGAGTACTGGGGGTCAGTTCTGGGCTGATCCTGAAGAGGGGTTTGCAGAACAGAAATCAAGTGTGCAGGGGGTGCAGGAACGTGAAAATCTACTGGACATGGTGTCCAACTTCATACAGCCAGACCAGACTGGCCAAAACCTGGAGGACACCTGACACTGGGTAACTGTATATCCCTGAATGTTCCTGTAATAAATAATTGTATATGGAAACTCCTAAACAGCGGGGATAACAGCTTTCACCCGCACAGTGGATGAGAAGGACATGTCGCAGGACCAACAGGATGCACTGGCACTGCTTTGCAACACATGGCCATAGACAGCACCCTTACGCACCCACTAGTAGAACAAGACTGACTGGTGAAAGCTCGAAGGTCCGTTATACCAAACATGAGTCTTTCTTAAGCCATGGCCCAGACCGGCCGTCTTGGAAGATACGCAAACCTCCAACATCAACCAAACCACAAACCCAGACACCGACGCCTCAACATCAATGAAGGATTTACAAAAAGAAGTAAACCTGCCACTGGTAACTATGGAGGTAGGTGGGTCTGGTTCCCTACAAATTGCAGGGAGCATGGAGGTTGGGGGGGAGATTACTCTCCTTTCTGGATGCATGGAGTATGTTAACTACCGATACTTATATTTTAAGCAGTATCCAGGGATATACAATAAAATTATACATGTGCAGCCCTCCAGTTCAACATATACCGAACCGAATGTTCGTACTTTCCAGTAAAGAAAAATCAGAAGCGCATGCTGAACTGGAGCGGCCTTACGCAAAAGGGGTAATTGAAAAATCCCAACATGAACCGCTAGAATTTGTGTCCAATATCTTTACCACAAACAAAAAAGATGGTGGTTGTCGCATCATCATATATCTGACCAAATTGAATACATTTGTACAATATATTCATTGTAAAATGGAAACCTTTGTACTACTAAACAATTGATTTCCAAAGGTTACTTCATGGCTAGCATCGATTAAACAAATGCTTACTATTCAGTGCCTATACGAGGTGACCACAAATGTTACTTAAAATTCAAGTGGATGGGTCAGCACTGGCAAATGGGTTAACATCAGCCCCCAGGCTGTTCACTAAAATTTTGAAACCAGCCCTAGCGTTTCTACGGAAACGAAAACACATGGCCATGGCATATCTAGATGACATACTTATTGTCGGCAAAACTTTGGAATTGGCCAAACAAACTGTAACAGCCACAAAACAGTTATTTGAAAAACTGGGGTTTATTATCCATCCAGTTAAATCTAAATTAACGCCTTACACTACTATGGACTATTTAGGGTTCACCATTGACTCAGTTCACATGTCGGTGACTTTCCCAAAGGGAAAGGCTATAGACTTAATAGAGGCTTGCAATAACCTCATTGACATCAGTAACCGTCCATCAGATTGGTAGCAAAATAATTGGAAAAATGGTGGCTGTTTTCCACCACACATTTTGGATCTTTACATTACCAAAATTTACAGAGAGCAAAAATACAAGCACTCAAAATCAATGCTGGTCATTTTGACAGACCAATGAAGCTACCAATCAAAGCTATAATGGAACTAAAATGGTGGATAGATAACGTTTGGCTTTGTTTCAATCCTATCATTATCAGCAACCCTTCTATGGTACTACAAACTGATGCCAGTGCACTTGGTTGAAGTGCCACCAATTCCATCTCCAGCTGTGGAGGTAGATGGACTGCTTAGGAGGCATCATTATTATTAACACTGGGCATAAACTACCGGGAAATGTTGGGTGCATTCTATGGCCTAAAGTCATATTGAACTGGATCATATCACCAGCATGTTAGACTACAGATTGACAATACCACTGTGGTAGCATATATCAACCACATGGGTGGAAACAAATCGACATCATGTGACAATCTGGCTAATACAATTTGGCAGTGGTGTATCCAGAGAGATATTTGGATATCAGGTACTTACCTACCAGGTAAACTAACTTCAGTAGCAGACACCAGATCACGCAAATTTAATGAAAACACCGAATGGATGTTGAATAAAAAGTATTTGCTGATATTACAGCACGATATGCAACATCAGATATCGATCTATTCGCATCCAGGCTTAATCACCAGTTATCAAACTATGTTTCGTTGGAACCAGACCCTGGGGCAGCGGCGACAGATGCATTTTTGCTGCATTGGGGGGGGGGGGGGGGGGGGGGGGGGGGGGGGGGGTAATTGTTTATTTATGTATTCCCTCCTTTCCGCCTCATTAGTCGGGTATTAAGGAAAATACAGCAAGACTCTGCGTCTGGTATTTTGGTAGTACCCGAGTGGCCTACTCAACCATGGTTCCCAGTGATACTGAACATGGTATTAGAACCATGTATCACCACCCCGAATAGGCCAGACTTATTGGTTCATCCCATAACAAGGGATAGCCACCCATGCCATAACTATTTGAATTTATTAATTTGTAGAGTTTAAAAATACCACTACTAAAGCTGGGTCTGATGGACCGAACAGTGAACATGATTTCGGCGGCCACAGTCAGTCCACCAAAAAACAGTATCTGGTCTATATCAGGAAGTGGGAGATGTATTGTCACAAAAACAGCATCACCTACAGAGATATGAACATCCCGTCTGTTCTGGAATACGTGGCTGGCCTCCATTATGATGAGGGGCTCAGTTATAGTGCCATCAACTGTGCCAGAAGTGCCCTTTCAACTTATCTATGGCAAGGAACAGAAGGTCACTCTGCTGGGACTCACCTACTGGTAACAACATTTATGAGGGTAATTTTTAATACCAATCCCCCAAGAACCAGGTAATTCCAAATATGGGATGTGAGTATTGTCCTGAAGATGCTCAGGAATTGGTCTCCAGCAACAGCTCTGTCCCTACCTGGACTGACATTAAAAACAGTCATGCTAATGGCATTGGTCACGGAACAAAGGGTACAGTCATTACATAAATTAAGACTGGACACATGACTTCTTCATCTGAAAATATTATGTTTCATATTTATGAATTAGTAAAGCAGAACAGACAAGGATCATCAGGCCTCAATATAGAATTTAGGTTTTACCCAACAGATGATCGTCTCTGTATAGTAAGACATTTGTCGTTATACATGGAGAACACGAAAATCATCAGTGGCAATGAGAAGGCACTTTTAGTCAGTCATAAGCAACCACACAAAAGAGTGACGGTCTAGACATAGAAACATAGAAACATAGAAAGTAGGTGCGAGAGTAGACCACCAGGTCCGTCGAGCCCGCACCGCCATTCGCTCATGGCTGAACACTAAACAGACACACTTACCCACAAACAGTAGACACAAGACACAGAACACAAGACACTACCCTCCCCCTTATACCGCTATCACCCCTCTCCACCCCAAGAACCTCGTGATCTCCTGGGGGAGGCAAAAAAACGGATAAAAACCCAGGTCCAATTCGGGAAAAAAAATCCGGGAAATTCCTCTCCGACCCCAATCCAGGCGATCGACACTTGTCCAGGAGATCACTCAGGTCTTACTATACTAACCATACCTAGGTCCATATCCCTGCCCTCTCCCCGTATCCCCTTATCCCCTTGGCAGCTAAAAAAACATCTATTTTAGTCTTAAATATATTTAAAGTTTCTGCTTCCACTGCTCCCTGGGGCAGTGAATTCCATAAATTAACCACCCTCTGGGTGAAGAAGTTCTTCCTCATCTCAGTTTTAAAAGAGCCCCCCCTTATTCTGCAACTATGTCCCCTAGTTCTAGTTTCCCCGATCATTGGGAACATCCTCAGTGCATCCACCCGATCAAGGCCCCTCACGATCTTATATGTTTCAATGAGATCGCCTCTCATTCTTCTAAACTCCGAAGAGTAGAGTTCCAGCCTACTTAACCTTTCCTCATATGTCAATCCCCTCATTGCAGGAATTAATCTTGTAAACCTTCGCTGCACTGCCTCCAGGGCTAGTACATCCTTTCTTAAGTATGGACCCCAGAACTGTACACAGTATTCCAAATGTGGTCTCACTAATACTGTGTACAGCTGCAGCAAGACCTCCGTGTTTTTATACTCAATCCCCCTAGCAATAAAGGCCAAAACTCCATTGGCCTTCCTGATTGCTTGCTGCACCTGCATACTAACTTTCAGTGATTCATGTACTAATACCCCTAGATCCCTTTGCGTTGTATTACAACGCAGCTCCTCCTCATTTAGAAAATAACTTGCCCTTTCATTTTTTCTCCCAAAGTGAATGACTTCACATTTATTGGTATTAAATTTCATCTGCCAAGTTGTTGCCCACTCACCTAGCTATCTATATACCTTTTGCAGACTCTTCCTATCCTCCTCATCCCCTACTTTTCCTCCCATTTTTGTATCGTCCGCAAATTTTGATATATTACACTTGGTTCCCTCCTCCAAATCATTTATATAAATTGTGAACAACTGGGGTCCCAGCACCGACCCTTGCGGAACCCCGCTAGTTACCGGTTGCCATCCCGAGTATGAACCATTTATCCCCACTCTCTGCTTCCTATTTGTTAGCCAATCCTCTACCCATGCTAATATATTACCCCCAATCCCATAATTTTTAAGCAATAGTCTCTTATGTGGCACCTTGTCAAAAGCCTTTTGGAAGTCCAAGTATACCACATCCATCGGTTCCCCTTTATCCACCCGGGTTGTTACTTCCTCAAAGAATTCGAGCAGATTCGTTAAAACAGGACTTCCCCTTCACAAAACCCATGCTGGTTCTGTCCGATGAAGTCATGTTTATCCAAGTGCCCCGTTAGTGTTTTCTTTAATAATTGTCTCTACATTTTACCCACCACCAATGTTAGACTAACCGGTCTATAGTTACCCGCCTTCTGTTACTTCCTTTTTTAAATATAGGTGTTACATTGGCCATTTTCCAATCCACTGGGACCGTTCCTGCCTCCAGGGAGTTTTGGAAAATTATCACCAATGCATCCACAATCCCCACCGCTATCTCCCTCAAGACCCTTGGATGTAATCCATCAGGCCCAGGGGATTTATCCTCCTTCAGTCTCATTAATTTCCCTAATACCACCTCCTTGGTGATCTTAATAGTATTTAGCTCCTCTATTCCTACCGCCCCCTGTTTATCCAGCGTTGGAATATTTTTTGTGTCTTCTATGGTGAAGACTGATACAAAATACTCGTTTAATGCCTTTGCCATTTCCATGTTCCCCACCAACAACTCTCCAGTCTCACCCTCCAATGGACCAACGTTCACCTTAGCCACCCTTTTTCTTTTTATATAGCTATATAGCATCTCAAGATGGCTGAAACGGGTTCCAGTACAGGCTGGGATGGATACTAATATGTTTAAATCTCATTCCGCCAGGGCTGCAGCTACATCGGCAGCTATGCAGTTGGATGTACCAATGGACCAAATCCTCAAGGCAGCAGGATGGTCAGGGGAAAAACATTCCAACTATTTTATCATAAACCAGTCATTAAACCTGGAACATTTGCGGAAACAATTTAAGTTCTGTAATTTAATAGTAAGATTAAACGAGTACTTACCAGTGCGAAGTTTGATCTGTATTTTATGAGGAGTTACGATGAGGGATTACGTGAAGAACCCGCTCAGTGCGCAGGTGCAGCATACTTCGAAGCAGCGGTGTGGAATCACAGATAGACACAATATTTGAAGTAAACATAGTAAAGATTAAGGAGACATCAGTTTACTAGTTTGATCTATGTAATGAGGGTGGGAGCGGAGGGCACGTAATCCCTCATCGTAACTCCTCATAAAATACAGATCAAACTTCGCACTGGTAAGTACTCGTTTAATCTTACTATTTTACTTCGGAGTCACGTGAGTGACTACGTGAAGATTTCAAAGGTCTGTGATTTCAAACCGTGTAACAGTTTTAATTTCACTCACTGCCGAAGTTCTTGAGGGAGGAAGTGTTATCGTAATCAACCAATGGATCTGCTTTCTCAAGAAACAGAAAGGTATTTATTAAGAATAACAACATAAATAGCTCCCCTGAGCATAAATTAAATATTTGCAGTTTGTAATATTCTGTCTGCAAATAAGTCAGGCTTTATCAACGGTTTACAATAAAAATATTCTGAACGTCGTTTCCCTCGACCATCCTGCCGTATTGAGGATGTGGTCAACCGGGACGTCCATTCGTTCAGCCGCTGATATCGATGCTGCCCTAGTGGAATGGGATTCAAATGTATTATTGTCTATGCCGGCAGCTTTCAGTACCTGTTTGAGCCACCTTGAAGTGGTTTGGCTCGTTACTCCGTCTTGGGGTTTCTGTGGTTGACCCATCGGGCTTTTCTCTCCCTCTGAGATTGTGGTTTGTGTCTATATATTGTTGTAGATGGGTCACCACACTCAACCTGGACTCTGGTGGGTAGGCCCGGAATACCACCAGTGAATTTGGGCGTTCCTGGCCGCTTTGTTTTTTATCAGTCCTAGAATGATGAACGTGATGCGGTCTGGGGTGATCGCCATGTTATCCAGTCTTAGTTTTATGGAGTGACTGGACCCTGTGAGCGGATACGAGAGCCATAAGCATGAGCGTTTTAAACGTAGATTGCTCAAGACTGAGGGATCTAGCTGGTGGCCATCCTCTGAGATATGTCAATATCACTGATATCCCATACATGGGTATACCTGGGTTTTGGGGGCTTGTTATTGTAAATGCCCTTCATAAGTTTTATCATCAGTGGATGGGATCCCATGCTCTGCTGTCCTGCTGTTTTTAGATAAGCAGACAGGGCGCTTCGTGCTGTATTTACGGCACTGTAACTCATCTTTTCATCATGGTGTAGGTGGCCCAGGAACTCCAGCACGTCAGTGGTTGAGTAGTTTCGTATGTTGTCCCTGCGTCCTGGCAGTATTTTTCCCATGTTTGCTTCTTGGTGACTGTTCGCAGGGATGCCAACATGGTGTTGATGGTTCATTTGGATAATCCCAGTCCCTGGTAAGGTCTATTCAAACCTACAACCCAGGAGTTAGATGTTTTTATGGCATGGGTGGCCTATGCCTGATACTGGGTGAGTCAACAACCGTGGTCCACTAGGGAAATCCATAGGTGACTCGACCACCATGTCGTGATGAACTGGGAACCATGGCTGTGTAGGCCAGTCGGGCACCTTCAATATCCCAGAGGCAGATTCCATCTGCATTGCGAAGTGCCCGACTGATGAGGCAGAAGGGAGGAAAAGCAAAAGCAGAAATTCCCCCAATCCAGCGTGTAGGCATCTACCGCTGCTGCCTCTGATCTGGTTCCTAAGTCACATACATAGGTAACTGGTGATTCCGTCTTGTTGCAAACAAATTGATATCTGGCGTTCAATATTGCTTAATAACTTTAGCAAATATTTTGAGTTTGACACCTATCCGATGTTATCATAAATTTCCTCCCGTGACCTGGTGTCTGCCACTGTGTTTTAGCTTACCAAGGAGATAGGCAGCCGATAGTTAAAAAATGTCTTTCGACACACCATTGCCAGATCTGTTTGACCAATTTGTTGCACGATAATGATTTTATGCTCCCCATATGGTTAATATAAGCCACCACCATAGTATTATCAATCTGTAACCGCACATGCACGTGCTGCATTTGAAATGCATATGCTTTTAACCCATAATAGGCGACCACGATTTCCAAATAGTTGATGCCCAGTGTGTGTAGTAACGATGATTCTGAATTGGTCCATCTGTCACCTGTGCTGGATATGGAGTTAGTTGCTCCCCAGCCTAAAGCGCTGGCATCGCTTTTTAATAACCAAGTTAGGATTGGTGATAATAATAGGGCTGAAACTGTGCCAAACATTGTCTGCCCACCACTGTAATTCTGATATAGCTTCAGTGGGTAAATTCATGATTTAATTATAATGACCCGAGCACCTTGGCAAAGTAACAGTCATATGGATAGAATTGATATTGAAGCCCAGATAATCAATGGTAGTTAACGGCTTCAATTTTGATTTATCTGGGTGTAGGACGAACCTCAGTGTTTCAAGGAGCTGTTTCATAGCTAGAACTGCTGCCACAGCTAATTCCTTTGTTTTTCCTAATATGAGAGAGTACAGAGGAGATTTACTAGAATGTTGCCTGGGTTTCAACAACTAAGTTACAGAGATAGGTTGAATAAGTTAGGTTTTTATTCTCTGGAGCGCAGAAGGTTAAGGGGGGACCTGATAGAGGTCTTTAAAATGATGAGAGGGATGGACAGAGTTGATGTGGACAAGCTTTTCCCTTTGAGACTAGGGAAGATTCAAACAAGAGGACATGACTTCAGAATTAAGGGACAGAAGTTTAGGGGTAATATGAGGGGGAACTTCTTTACGCAGAGAGTGGTGGCGGTGTGGAATGAGCTCCCAGTGGAAGTGGTGGAGGCAGGTTCATTGGTATAATTTAAAAATAAATTGGATAGGCATATGGATGAGAAGGGAATGGAGGGTTATGGTACGAGTGCAGGCAGGTGGGACTAAGGGGAAAAAAAAAATTTGTTCGGCATGGACTTGTAGGGCCGAGATGGCCTGTTTCCGTGCTGTTATTGTTATATGGTTATATGGTTATATGAGGATATCATCCAAATATGCCATGATTATGCTTTTGTTTTCTTAATATTTTCATGGCTATTTTTAGTATTTTTGTAAATAGTCTAGGGCTGAGGGTAGACCATTGGGAAATGCTCTATACTCCCCATAGTTGCCCCATCCAGATAAATTTTAGATATCTACAATGATCCTTGTGTATGGGTATTAGATAGTAAGCATCTTCAATATCAATGCTTGCCTTAAAGTATCCTTTGGTGATCAGATGTCTGGCAGTGACAAACGTCTCCATCTTGAAGTGTATATACTCAACAGATTTATTTAGTGATGTTAGGTCAATGATGATGCGACATCCACCATCTTTTTTAGTTTTAGTAAATATATTCGATACAAATTCCAATGGTTCATGTTTGTTTTTTTCCATGATCCCTTTTGCAATGAGCCTTTCTAGTTCAGCTTGACCTTCTCGCTTCTCTTTCTTAGAGGGAAAAATGCCCTTTGGGCGCATGCTGAACTGGCGGTAATATGCCCAATTTGAATTCAATTTTGTATCCACTAATACTGTTGAGTATATATTTGTTATTTGTGACAGTACCCCATGCTTTTTTAAAACAAGTGTAAAATACCCCCCAGTTAGTAGAGCACCCTTATTTTGTGTAAGCTGGCAGGA